>NC_034175.2:40827404-41127404 GCF_002021735.2 Oncorhynchus kisutch
TGTTGTCATCTGATAGGGAACAGACTAGTAGTGTCGGAAGGTGGGTGAGATTGTTGTCATCTGATAGGGAACAGACTAGTATTGTCGGAAGGTGGGTGAGATTGTTGTCATCTGATAGGGAACAGACTAGTAGTGCCGGAAGGTGGGTGAGATTGTTGTCATCTGATAGGGAACAGACTAGTAGTGTCGGAAGGTGGGTGAGATTGTTGTCATCTGATAGGGAACAGACTAGTAGTGCCGGAAGGTGGGTGAGATTGTTGTCATCTGATAGGGAACAGACTAGTATTGCCGGAAGGTGGGTGAGATTGTTGTCATCTGATAGGGAACAGACTAGTGTTGCCGGAAGGTGGGTGAGATTGTTGTCATCTGATAGGGAACAGACTAGTAGTGTCAGAAGGTGGGTGAGATTGTTGTCATCTGATAGGGAACAGACTAGTATTGTCAGAAGGTGGGTGAGATTGTTGTCATCTGATAGGGAACAGACTAGTATTGTCGGAAGGTGGGTGAGATTGTTGTCATCTGATAGGGAACAGACTAGTAGTGTCGGAAGGTGGGTGAGATTGTTGTCATCTGATAGGGAACAGACTAGTAGTGTCGGAAGGTGGGTGAGATTGTTGTCATCTGATAGGGAACAGACTAGTATTGTCGGAAGGTGGGTGAGATTGTTGTCATCTGATAGGGAACAGACTAGTAGTGTCGGAAGGTGGGTGAGATTGTTGTCATCTGATAGGGAACAGACTAGTAGTGTCGGAAGGTGGGTGTGATTGTTAGCTTCTACTTGGCAGGTCAGGAGGAGTAATTTTCCATTGAAGGCTTTGACAAGGCTGTACATCTGATGTGCAAAAAGGCCCTTCCCTTATAGTTTGGAATTCAGTTCATTCATGAGGGCCATGGTGAAGGCAAAAATCAGCCAACCATTCTTTATCTGGCATAAATCCACATATTTTCCTTTCATTTGCAAAAACTCAGCAATCTCCGACTTCTGGTATCACACCCTTTTAAGCACCTTCCCCAAACTCAACCATCTCACGTTCGTGTGGTAGTGGAGATCTGCATGACCCGACTCTGTCTCTTCCAACAGTGAGACAAAACGGGCCTGTGGTTTAAAGATTTGGCTCTTATGAAGTTTACCACTTTAGTGACTGTATCCACAACATGGCTCATTTTCAGAACACCTCCTGATGAATAATGAAATAAACATTCTGATCTGGGTTCAGCTCAGTTGCTTGATCTTGTATCCTTTTCAAAAGGCCAACGTTTTTTCCTGTCAAGTTTGGGCACCATCAGTGGTCACACTGAATAACTTTTCAAAACTCCCAGCTTTGTCGCACTTATTTACCTCATCTTTGTGCTTAGTTGTTGTGCTCACTGCACTGAAGCATGCTCCTCTGTAGTTTCAAAGTCTGGGGTTATGCCTCGTAAGAATATCAACAACTGTACCATGTCAAGTGCATCACTGCTCTCATCCAGGGCCAAGGAGAAATAGGTGAAATCCTTTACCTTGTCTTTCAACTGTTGTTCCATATTCTCTGCGATGTCCTCAACACGCCGTGTCACTGTTTGTCTTGACAGGGAAACATTTTCAAACAGCTCTTCCTTGTTGGGGCAAAGTATTGCTGCCGAGTCGATTAAACATTCTTCAATGAATTTGCCCTCAGTTTAGCAATTTTGTGGGAGAGTACACAGCTAGCTCTCGCAATTCTGTCATTTGCTGAATGCATTTTGGTGAAAAGTCCATGCTGCTTTTGCAACTGAGAAAGCAACTCTTTCGATGCACTTGCCCTCTGCTCAGAAGACATAGTCCTATATTTCTCTGCATGCTTCGTCTGGAGGTGTCGGGACAAGTTGTAGTCTTTCAAGACAGCGATGCTCTCTTTGCACACTAAGTACACAGCTTTCCCTGATACCTCAATAAATAAATATTTCGATGTCCACCCTTGCTGGAACACCCTACATTCCTTGTCCACTTTACTTTTCTTTGAAATCTTTGAAAAACACATTTTTGCGCAATTTCTAGCTAGCTACTATTCTAGCTAGCTACTATTAGTAAATGTGACGTGTGTGTCAGCCTGTCAGTCACTGTCTGTCCTCGTGCAGTTGTTATTTATAGGTGCCTTCAAAATAAATGTCCCACAAGCGGTGGGAGTTAAATCATTACACAAAGTCGAGTATTCATTGGGCTTTTATTTTGAATAACAAATACGTTTTTCAAAATGTTACTATCGCAAATTCTTTATGTGATCTGAGCATGATTCCTCGGGCCTTATTGAATCAGGTACCGCGGGGGCCGACCTTTTCCCCTGCCCTGCCCTGCCCTGCCCTGCCCTGCCCTAGGTGAACGAGGCTTGGAATTAATCCTGGGAACAGGTTTCTTCTACCTCACTATGAGACTCCCTTAGCCTCTTCGGGAGCCTACGGCAACTCAGCTCTATTGATAGAGAACCCTCTTTATCGAGCTAAGGAACAGTCAGTAAAGTATCAGATTACTCTTATTTTCTGGTTCAAGAAAATGGGGGGAATCGTGCCCTTTTCAGGCACCAGAGCCCAGACAGCTTCTGGTACTCCCAAGTTCACAATGCTTAGTCATATCTCGTCCGTTCTGTGTTCTACGCCACTATACGGGAGCGAGCGAAAATACGGGAGCAAGGGAAAATTCTGGTTGGCAGGGATCACTCCCCCATGGCCTAAGAGAGAATGGCTCTGAATGGTACAGGCTTGCCTTCATCACCTCTACACACTCACTGTATTATTACAAGTGAGGCATTTTGACAAGTGGTGTTACCAATATACAGATCATTCCTTGACTGTGCTCTGTATCTAAGGTTTATGCTTGTTGCAGGACCTTTTTGAACAGAGGGAAGGTTGCTTCTCCTCCATTAAACAAAGTGTTTGGAAACAGGTGGTGCATTCTAGAGAAGTGGTGTGACCGAACACAGACCCTCCTTACCTCTGCTCTGTGTCTTAGGTTTCATGCTCTTGCAGAACCTTTTGAGTTTGAGTTTATTTTTATTTTTACAGGGACAGTGCACATTAATCAACATTTCAGTAAAAGTGCCGGTTTTAGCCAACCGGCTAATTTTCAACCGCAGTCCCTGGGCAGGTTATTAAAAACAATTACAATATAGACAATAGCAACATAGAACAAGCAAGACATAGCATACAGACAGAGCAGCATAAAACAAAAAGCAGCAAGCCAAAATTCATAAAAGCAACAAAGTGTTTCCACACCTCACAAGCTACAGACAACAGACAACATGGAGAGTGGCAACACACAGCTAGGGACCATGTTCACAAATCTGATTGACCTTTAGCCATGTCTTCAAGCATTTTGTGAAAGTGTGATATGTGGTGCAGTTATGTGTGTCTGATGGCAGTGTATTCCAGACATGGGAAGCTCTCACAGAGAATGCAGATTTACTAAAGGTGCTTTTCCTTAGGGGAACTATACAGTCACCTCTCATGGCAGACCTTGTGGATCTGCTGCCATATGTCTGGGTTTTCTGTTTAACAAAAATTTTGAGTGGAGGGGGAGCCAGGCCATTAAGGATCTTGAATACAAGACATGCGTCGGTGTATTGCACAAGATTTTCCCAACTCAAGAGCTCATGCTTTCTAAGGATGTGACAATGATGATGGCTATTGGGCTTCCTATCAAGCACTTTGAGAGCCTGTTTGTAGACAGACTGAATAGGTTTTAATGTTGTACAGCAAGCTTGGGCCCAACTAGTCAAGCATCATGTTAAGTGGGGGAGTATCATAGATTTGAAGTACAGTTTTGCTACCTCTGTAGTCAAACAATTTCGTATAAATCGGAAATTAGCTAGGTTGAATTTGGTTATTTGAATTACCTTTTTCACATGCTTTTTAAAAGAGAGGTTGGAATCAAGTATGATGCCAAGGTACTTAAAATCGGATACCACCTGGAGCTTCTCCCCTGACACATAGACATCTGGCTCAGTAGCATCTGTTGCCCTCTTTGTGAAGAACATGCAAACAGTTTTTTTCACATTGAGATGCAAACACGAGTCACTGAGCCACTTTGTAACCTGGACCATTACAGTAGTGAGTTCTTGTGCAGCTTGTTGTTTGCTCTTTGCATGCACATATATCACTGTATCATCTGCATACATTTGAACTTCAGACCCAGTACAGACAGAAGGCAGATCATTAATGTACAGGCTGAACAGTAGGGGCCCCAGTATTGACCCTTGGGGCACGCCCACATCATAGCTACGAGTGGGCGACAGCTCATTGCTCACTCTGACACACTGAGTTCTGCCTTCAAGGTATGATTTCATCCATCTCAAGGCATCAGGGGAAAAGTTGAACTTGGACAATTTTGTGATGAGAATCTCATGGTTAACAGTATCAAAAGCCTTCCTTAGGTCCAGAAACACAGCCCCAACAGCACCCCCTTTGTCCATCTTGGACTTCACATTTTCCAGAAGAAAGCAGTTGGCCGTTTCTGTGGAGTGTTTCGCTCTGAAGCCAAACTGCATGGAGTGTAATGTGAAGGGGCTGTTGTTGAGGTGGGCAATCAGTTGTTCTGCTACACACTTTTCAACAACCTTTGACACCACAGGTAATATACTAATGGGCCTGTAGTTACTCACGTTAGCAGGGTCGCCTGATTTAAAGATGGCCGTTATTATGGCCGACTTCCATACCCTTGGAAACCCCCCGAGACCAATAGATGTGTTGGTGACCTTAGTAATGGGGCCAATGAGTGACTCTTTGTAGTTTTTAAGAAAGGTAGAGTCCATCCCAAACACATCTTTGGCTTTAGAGTTCTTTAGTGAGCTAATAACCTTGTTCACCTTTGACTCAGAAACCTCCCTTATGATGAAGACAGGTTGAGTGTCATTCACTAGCACTGAGCCCAAGAAACAAGTGGAGGGGTTCTGTGTCAGTACCCTGACAGAGTCAATAAAGTAGGAATTGAAGGCTATTGCTATTTCGACTGCATCCTGTGTTAGATTGTTATTCACCATGATTTCTAGTCTTTTTGCAGTGTTACTATGGTCTTTCCTTGTTAACTTTTTTAGATTCTCCCATATCAATTTAGAATTTCCCTTTGCTTCACCAATTATGTTAATAAAAAAGTTTGCCTTGGCCTGTCTGATTTCTTTCATCACCTTATTTCTCAACATGGTAAACCTACGTCTGTCATGCTCTAATTTAGATTTTAGATTTTAGATTTTAGATTTTAGAGCATAATCTCGTTCTTTCATCAATTTCCAGATTTCTCCAATGGATTTCTCCATTTAGCCAAGGAAGAGTGCTCTTTTGGCCAGGTTTGGATTTGATTTTCTTTAGGAAGCCATTTATTGTAGTCTGGATTGTGGATAGAAAAACCTGACTATCAGCTTCCACGTCTGTATAGGACAAGATATCATTCCAGTTTATTCCCTTAATTGCTTTTTCAAAATTATTTAATTCACTCTTAGGTATTCTGAGTTGATCCGGCTTTCTAACAGTAGAGAGGTTAAACCTGCTCTTAGAAAGCTTGCTGGCTATAAGTGTCAGATTATGATCAGACAGCCCAGTAACCATATTGAATGATTTAGTCACTCTCTCTGGTTTATTACTGAACACCAAATCAATCTGTGTTTTAGAGCAACAAGTCACCCTGGTTGGCCCTTTAACTAGCTGTGTAAGGTCAAAGGTATTAGTGATCCGTTTGAGGGTTTTCCTACAACACTTGTCTTCATAATTAATGTTAAAATCTCCCATTAAGATGACCTCTTTCCCAAAATCACATTCCCTAAGCATGGTATTAAACTGATCAAAAAACACACTTTTGGTGGAAGGTGGCCTATACATTCCAATGAGGGTAAAAGACATTTGGGGAGACAGTGTAACGTTCAGGCCGATACATTCTAGTTCATTATCACATGACCACTCAATTAGTTTACATCGGATATGTTCTTTAATGTAAATCATCACACCCCCTCCTCTTCCCTCAATCCTATCTCTCCTGAAAACATTGTAGCCAGGCACAACCAAAGCAGCACATGGAAAGTGTTTATGGAACCATGTCTCTGAGAGGCAGAGAAAGTCAAGGTTGGAGTCTGTGAGTAGATGTTGAATTTGATCACTTTTTGGAATGACACTACGAATGTTCAAGTGCCCCCCTAGTAGTCCCTTGGGCTTAGCTCGTGGGTCCCAGATGACTCGAGATTGATTGACACATTGAAAAAAGTTAAATTTTCTGTGTTTTCTGACGGCTGGGCTTAGGCCGTTTTGTTTCGTTTTGATTAGGGGCAGTTCGGTAGCGCAATTAACAATCCCTCCTGCCTGCACTGGATGCGGGGAACTAATTAAAATAGCTTGCGTACCAGAAGCAGAGTCAGGGATCGCATATAGCGACTCTGGTATGTTTGAAGAGTCAAAATCTATCCTGGAACCGGGTGAGTCGAGAGAAACCCTAGGACCATAGCACTCACCCACCTCCACAGCGGCGACGACCAGTGGACGAGGCCATCCACCGCTCTCCACTCCGGTGCGTATCACTGGCTCATTGATATTGGGCCCAGGATTGAGTTGTACATCCCCGGAGAGCAGGAGGGTAGCGAACAGGTAGTTTAACAGTTTCAGATAAATGTTGGACTTGTGTTTGTTACGCCTAAGCGGTTCAGTAGAATAAGGAGCGAGGTAGACTTGGCCATTATTCAGAACATTATGGTATGCTGTGTACTGTCCGCTCCCGTGGAACGGTGAACCAATGTGTTTGGTGTTGATATTCTCTGGTAGTAGACTGATTGTGTCATCCCAGCAAGGACGCACTGAGATTATCAGTAGAGCAGCTACATAACTGACAATCATGGCAGAGTACTGGAGATAAAACACATAATTG
Organism: Oncorhynchus kisutch; assembly: GCF_002021735.2. Classification (NCBI taxonomy): domain Eukaryota; kingdom Metazoa; phylum Chordata; class Actinopteri; order Salmoniformes; family Salmonidae; genus Oncorhynchus; species Oncorhynchus kisutch. The sequence goes on from NC_034175.2 coordinate 40,834,261, forward strand.
CGCTTTAACTCTTTGCATGAGTTACTTAGCTGGGATCGGCGTACACCTGATGGTTTAGATAAAATTACAGCATTCGAAAGAGAAGCGGCACCTGCCGCACCACCCTGTCTTCCGTCCGCCATTTTCTTTTCTTTTTTGAGAAGATGAAGGTTTGTATCCACTGTCTCCGCCTGTCATAGAGGCTTTGACATTAACACAGTAGGGACTTCCTCTGTTATGTCGTTTTGTGAAGGGGGGCACGTTTCATATGCCCGGGGTGGCGGCATGTAGTCTAGTGGGGGGCTGCAGGTAGACTAGTGGTTGTCAGCTCGGGGATTGAATCCCCTGAGCTGACTAGGTAAAAATCTGTCTTTCTGCCCCTGAGCAAGGCAGTTAACCCACTGTTCCCCGGGTGCCAAAGACGTGGATGTCAATTAAGGCAGCCCCCCGCACCTCTCTGATTCAGAGGGGTTGGGATAAATGCGGAAGACACATTTCAGTTGAATACATTCCTCGGACCTGTCTATTGTGCTTGAGGCTATTTCGCAGCAGCTGTTTTTCTTTTTTACAGCTGGAAAGTGTAGAGATGCAATATTTCTCCTTAATATTGCTTTTACTATTGCCCGATGCAGCAAAGCAAGTGAGTGAGCTGCATGCAGTGTAAGTCCACCATTATTTGTGCCTACTGTTACACCAGGGTTATCCTAGGTACCGTGTTACCTGACCACACGGTCAACAATTGTTGGTTGTCTCCCCTTAGAGCTTGTGGCTTCTACCACCTGCTCTTCACCGATTCAGAAGAAGAGCTTCTCCGCCGTCCATGTCCATTACGGACTTTGTGCATTTACTTGGATGAAACGAGAGCTTTACGCAAGAGAGACCAGCTCTTCGTTTCTTGGGCACCTCTCTTGATGGGGGAGGCCTTTTTTCTCGTCAACAGCTATCCCATTGGATAGTGGAATCTATTATATTGGCTTATAATAGCAAGGGTTTTACAGCCCCCCAGAGGGCTTGAGGACTCATTCCACCAGATGTTCGACTATGTCTTGGGCACTGCTCTAAGGTATCTCTTTAGAAGAGATTTTCTATGTGGAACGTGACCACCCATCATACATTTCAGAGTTTTTTTACAGACTAAATGTCACCGCACCTTCGTTGGCGCATACTGTCCTCAGAGTCGGAGCCTTTGAGGGGTGATGCTGTTGGGACTACCCTGGCTTTGGAGAGCATGTCAGCGATATGGTAGTAAGCCATATCCCATAGTAATACATCAAAACGAGTATTTGAAACAGAATACAAGGTTACTTGCGTAACCCCAGTTCTCTGATAATATGAGTTAGATGTAGAACCACATTTCCCTGGTCGCAAGAGCGTACGGAATAGAGTCGCTCTCGAGAATGACCAGAGGACGGGCAAACAGCTCCTTATAACGAGGAAGGGCTCACCTCATTTGCCACTCGAACTGTCTGTCTCTGACAGATGTTATTTGATTGGAGTCTTTGTCATAGTGATCCGCCTGAATCGAATCCTCAAGTAACCTTGAGATTTGTATATGCTTTTAACTGTCCCATTATGCTTTGTTTCTTTCATTTCAAATGATTGAAATAATGGTCTGATATTTTTTCCTTTTTTTTGGGAGCTGGGCTGGAGCTTGTTCAAGTACTTTTTTGTTCTATTCTGACAGCCGTCTTCCTGTAGACTGTTCAGAAGGGGTTTCTGAAGTTATGACCATAATTCTAGTTCTAAAATAGTCTTGCGTGTCATGTGCCTGGGCTGTTTCAGATAAGCGAGCACAATCTCCATAGAATCCCCTGTGCACAGAGTACTTAAACCTCCCCAAAAATGTTTGTACATTTTCAGATCAGTCACAATACATGAAATAGCTTTTCTAAACACAAATATGGGTATGTTTCAGCTATGGCTGAGACGAATGGCTTTGAGGAATTGATTGTCACCTTTTTGGCCTTAATCAACATTCGTAATAGCTTTTGGGCAATCAAAACATTTCACATGCTGATGCCAATGTTTTGATTTAGCAAACCCAGACCATTTAAAGTCTCATTATGGATTCCACCATAATGGCTTATAATGGGGTAAATCTGTCTTGCTCCCTTGTGTTATTAAAAAAAATGCCATGGTAATGTTTACCCTAGATCATTTAAATCATGTCACATCTCAAAATGAATTCAGTCCCTTCATAATGTCCTCTGGGGAAGCGATGTGCCTTGCTCTTAGTCATGCTGTCGGCACAACCACGTTAGTCTACGACCTTATGAACTTTATACATTTAGCTCACATTATGATGGTCTACCAGGATAGAGTGCACCATTACTGCACACGTTTGTCTACCAATATAAATATGCAGTAAGTGGGTTATTTCTCTGCAGTGCGTCACAGGGTATAATCAGTGCATCTTTACAGAATGTTGAGGGAATGGATTATTTGTGATACCTACTCATCCGTTTTGGATTAAAACGTGTCTGTTATCAATTCACAAAGTGTTGTATGTCATTTAGAAATATGACCTGCTTTGATGAAACAGTAGGCACTAACTTTTTATAAGAAAATGTGGTCAGTCAGCAGACACCTTTATTCATATATTATCACATTTCAGGAGAAGACCCAGATGCAGACAGTGTCGAAGTAACAAAAGCTTATTACTAGAACAGGGGTCAGGCAAAACAACAGGTCAATGGCAGGCAGATCAGAGTCCTTTAGGTACAGAACGGCAGGCAGTCTCATGGTCTGGGCAGGCAGAGGTCAATTATCCAGGGTGGTGTGACAAAGTACAGAAAGGCAGGCTCAGGGCAGGCAGAATGGTCAAAACTGGGAAAACTAGAAAACAGGAACTAGAAAAAGACAGGAGCATGGGGAAAATGAACTGGCAACAGACAAACAGAGAAAACAGATATAAATACACTGGGGATAATGGGGAAGATGGGCGACACCCGGAGACAAGCACAAGACAGGTGAAGCAGATCAGGGTGTGACATATATGGTCCATGTGAAAATACCACAATCATGATCTTGCCACTTGCCACCACCACCTTCACTGAGCCAATGGAAAGACAATACGGTTGTACATTTTAAACACAAAGTACTGTATACTGCATCTGGTCATATTTAATTTCTCCTCTAGGGACAGCCAAAATAACAAATAGTCTCTTCTTCAAAGCCCAAACAGACCAAATTGGAAAATACCCTTATTTTGGGAGAGGTTGAGATCAGGTGTTGAATGGGACCCTTCTCCCAGAGTGAGTGTGCTTGGAAGAAACCCAGGATGCAACCCGAATGGCACCCATTTCTTGTTTATAGTGCACTAATTTTGATCAGGGCCAGTAGGGCTCTCATCAAAGGTAGTGCACTACAAAGTGCATATGGTGCCATTTGGAACACAGCCCCACTGTAAAATGGGGCTGGATCAGCAGGTTGAGTCCCAAATGCAGCGAAGAGAAAACACTCACCACAGTGCACAATGACCATGGCCTTTGATCATCTGCTACATAAGCAAAACCATTAGCTAAATTTGTCATAGATAAATATGAAAATATCCATCTCACAGGCTCGGAGCCATAACCACAGCTTTCAAAACAGAAAACAATATTTTTTGCTCGGTTCAAAAGTGAAGTGGTCATGAGAGATTTGCACCATGAAATTGCAATTATGAATCAAGATTGACAATTATTTACATTTGTCCTACTGTACAGAAGTTAATTTGTGGCTAGATGCACAGTGTTTGGAAGGGTTACCAACCGCATTATCTACCAAGAGAATTCTCTTCGATTATAATCACAGTCGTGTACATCCCCAACAAGCAGACACCTCAACGGCCATGAAAGAACTTCATTGCTGGGGATTTTAACAAGGCTAATCTGAAAACAAGGCTCCCTAAATTTTATCAGCATATCGAATGCGCGACCCAGGCTGGGAAAATTCTGGATCATTGTTACTCTAACTTCCGCGATGCATACAAAGCCATACCTCACCCTCCAAATCTGACCACGACTCCATTTTGTTGCTCCCAGCCTATAGACAGAAACTAAAACAGGAAACACCCGTGCTCAGGTCTGTTCAACACTGGTCCGACCAATCTGATTCCACGCTTCAAGATTGCTTTGATCACGTGGACTGGGATATGTTCCGGATAGCGTCGAAAGACAACATTGATGTATACGCTGATTCGGTGAGCGAGTTTATTAGCAAGTGCATCAGTGATGTTGTACCAACAGCAACTATTAAAACCTTCCCCAACCAGAAACCGTGGATTGATGGCAGCATTCACGCAAAACCGAAAGCGCGAACCACTGCATTTAATAAGGGCAAGGTGAACGGAAACATGCCTGAATACAAACAGTGAAGCTATTCCCTCCGCAAGGCAATCAAACAAGCTAAGCGTCAGTATTGAGACAAAGTAGAGTTGCAATTCAACGGCTCAGACACGAGAGGAATGTGGCAGGGTGTACAGTCAATCACGGACTACGAAAAGAAAACCAGCCCCGTCGCGGACCCCGATGTCTTGCTCCCAGAGAAACTAAACAACTTCTTTGCACGCTTTGGGGACAATACAGTGCCACCGACACGGCCTGCTACCAAAACCTGCGGATTCTCCTTCCCCCACAGCCAACGTGAGTAAAACATTTAAACGTGTAAACCCTCACAGGGCTGCCGGCCCAGACGTCCTCAGAGCATGCACAGACCAGCTGGCTGGTGTGTTTACAGACATATTCAATCAATCCTTATCCCAGTCTGCTGTTCCCACATGCTTCAAGAGGGCCACCATTGTTCCTGTTCCCAAGAAAGCTAAGGTAACTGAGCTAAACGACTATCGCCCCATAGCACTCACTTCCGTCATCATGAAGTGCTTTGAGAGATTACTCAAGGATCATATCACCTCCACCCCACCTGACACCCTAGACCCACTCCAATTTGCTTACTGCCCCAATAGGCCCACAGACGACGCAATCGCGATCACACTGCCCTAACCCATCTGGACAAGAGGAATACCTATGTAAGAATGCTGTTCATCGACTACAGCTCAGCATTTAACACCATAGTACCCTCCAACTCGTCATTAATCTCGAGACCCTGGGTCTCGACCCTGCCCTGTGCAACTAGGTCCTGGACTTCCTGACGGGCCGCCCCCATGTGGTGAGGGTAGGAAACAACATCTCCCCCTGCTGATCCTCAACACTGGGGCCCCACAAGGGTGCATTCTCAGCCCTCTCCTGTACTCTCTGTTCACCCATGACTGCGTGGCCATCCACACCTCCAACTCAATTATCAAGTTTGCAGATGACACTACAGTGGTAGGCTTGATTACCAACAACGACGAGACAGCTTACAAGGAGGAGGTGAGGGCCCTCGGAGTGTGGTGTCAGGAAAACAACCTCACACTCAATGTCAACAAAACAAAGGAGATGATCGTGGACTTCAGGAAACTGCAGAGGTAGCACCCCCCCACCAGTAGTGGAGAAAGTGGAAAGTTTTAAGTTCCTCGGCGTACACATCACGGACAAACTGAAATGGTCCACCCACACAGACAGCGTGGTGAAGAAGGTGCAACAGCAGCTCTTCAACCTCAGGAGGCTGAAGAAATTTGGCTGCCAACATACTGCCTCAAATCTCTAGACACTTTAATAATTCAAAATTGGATGTAATAAATGCAACACTAGTCACTGTAATGCCACTTTATATAATGTTTACATACATACCCTACATTACTCATCTCATATGTACAGTATATACTGTACTCTATACCATCTACTGCATCTCGCCTATGCCGTTCGTCCATCGCTCATCCATATATTTATATGTACATATTCTTATTCATTCCTTTACACTTGTGTGTATAAGGTAGTTGTTGTGAAATTGTTAGATTACTTGTTAGATATTACTCCATGGTCGGAACTAGAAGCACAAGCTACACTCGCATTAACATTTGCTAACCATGTGTATGTGACCAATAAAATGTGATTTTATTTTATTTGGTTGATTTGGGAATGGGATTAGGAAGTTAATCTTGTGTTTTTTGTTCTTATATTTTTACCCTAAACTTAGAGGTTATTTGAGGGGAATGTATCCTCTGATTTCTATCCTCACGAGAGCCCAATATTATAAAGTAGACATGTTGTGGTTCATGGTAGGAAGCTTAGATGGCTGACTAACATTGCATTACGATATTCACTCATATTGAAAGCACCTGCTCCCAAACTTGAATGAGCGTGTGGAGTTTGCCTCTCATGGCCTAAAACGATGAAAACCTGATGGGATCTCTTCCTTTCTAGGTAAAACATAATAACCTCTCGGTGAAGCCCAGGTGGGAAGCCTCCATTTATATTCCCCCATCCACTTTAAAGGTCCATTGCAACCGTTTTTATCTCAATATCAAATCATTGGTAACATGTAAGTACCTTACTGTGATTGCTTTCAATTAAAAAGGTCCTAAATAAACAAAAATAGCTTCTCAGCAAAAAGCAATTTCTCAAGCAAGAATTTTGCTTGGGGAGGGGGAGGGGAAAACTGAAAACTAGCTGTTATTTGCAGAGGTTTGGAAACCTCTTTCTTGTTGGTTTATTAACTCATTTATTGTCTGGTGATATCACCAGGCAGTCCAAAACTCTGTCCTACCAAAACAGGCTGAAATTGCAAGTGATCATTTAAAACAGTTCATACACCAAAAGGACATTATCGTAATTTTCACAATTTCACAGTATTATTCTAACCTCATACTGTGGAAATATATATAAAACACAGGAAAAATCACGTTTTTGACTGCACTGGGCATTTAACAAGCATACGCCTTTGAAAAATTCATTAAAGCCCAGCTTCAGCTGCCCGTCTGCAGAATCATTTAATCTATGATGAATCCATCTCCCACAAGGCACTGAGGACACTCCGTTAGGCTCCTTTTTATAATTATTCCTAACCTGCCAGGTAATTCCTCAAGATGAAATAAAAAGTTGTTGTTGTGGTGGTAACACCATGTCACTGGATGACACTCAAGTAAAGAGGTATTTTTCATCGTTAGAAATCTGAATGTGCAGGTTTCAATACCCGAATGAAGAAATTGCTCAGGGCATTATTGTTATATTGAAGAGGTATTAAAAAGGCTTGCTGTGAGTGACAGCAGGGATTGACGGCTCTTGATAGAGACCATATCTACAGTACTGTGTAGACTGTTTTGTATGTATTGTAATAAAGTACAGTTACCCATTACTTTCCCTGAGGTTAAATTGGCAGTCTGGGATTGGTACATCCATTTTAGGACTTTTAAATGATACATAGCCATTGATGTACTGTAGGCGATCACAATGCATAGAGTAAGCTATACAGTAATTACTCACTTACATACACAGTAGAGGGATATACAGTATGCAGCCCCAAAAAAAATGACTTTGTTTGTACAACAAATTTTAGCTTCCTTAGAAAAGCTTCAACTTAAAGAATAATGGGAAATCTTTTGTATTGCCTGCGAAAATGACTATTGGCGATGTGGGATTCCTAAATGCACTCTTTCATCTATTCGTAAACTTTTGAAAATACCAGAGTCTTGTGATCCCCGATTGGTAATTAGATAGTGACAGATTAATATGGTATCTCCTGGACTTATTAAATTAGTCCCATCTCAACTGCCCCCCCCCCCCCCTCCCGTTCTCTCTTATCTCCAGGAAACAGTTGGTCGGTGTCCAGGATGTCATTTAGGCTGGAACACTCCCACTTACTTCACATACGAGGCATCCTTTTCTGCCATTTCTCCAAATCTCCAATACTGCATGTCTGTCCAGTCAGACTTGAAACAGACTTTAATTAACAGGCTGTCGCAGAGTTCAATCCCACTGTCTGGGTTTTAAACTGTCTGACCCCTTTGATTGGATATAAGGGTATTTGAGGCAACATCCTTTTTGTTGTTGTTGCGATCAAAGGTTTTTGTCAGACACGTCATGTCAACATGAAAACAGATAAACAACGTCATTGGAGGTCAATTATGGTGGTCATTTATGCAGCACATGTACAGATTTGTCAGAAATGCATTTGTATCTCCTATTTCATATTATGCTACATGTTGACAGTAATTGTCTTGCACATGGATTTGATACACAGGGCCTTCAGAAAGTATTCACACCCTTTGACGTGTTTCACATTTTGTTACAGCCTGAATTTAAAATGGATTCAATGAGATTTTGTGTCACTGGCCGACAGATAATTGTCACACCCTGATCTGGTTCACCTGTCCTTGTGATTGTCTCCACCCCCTCCAGGTGTCGCTTACTATCCCTGGTGAATATATCCCTGTGTTTCCTGTCTCTCTTTGCCAGTTTGTCTTGTTTGCCAAGTCAACCAGTGGTTTTCCTTGCTCCTATTTTTCCCCAGTCTCTGTTTGTTTCTAGTCCTCCTGGTTTCGACCCTTGCCTGTCCTGACTCCGAACCCGCCTGCCTGACCACTCTGCCTGTTCTGACTACCAGACTGCCTATCCCCTTGCACTGTTTTTGGACTTGGATCTGGTTTCTGACCCCTGTCTGGCCTGACCCCGAGACTGCCTATCGCCTGGTACTGTTTGGACACTGACCTGGTTTATGAAATCTCACCTGTCCTCGACCTGCCTTTGCCTACTCCCTTTGTTTTAATAAATATCGGAGTTCAACCATCTGCCTCCTGTATCTGCATTTGGGTCTCGTCTTACACAGTGTTTTTAGACATTTTTACAAATTAGTAGAACATGAAAAGCTGAGATGCCTTGAGTCAATAAGTATTCAACCCCTTTGTCATGGCAAGTCAAATACGTTCAGGAGTAAAACAGTGCTTAACATGTCACATAATAAGTTGCATGGACTCACTCTGTGTGCAATAAGTGTTTAACATGATTTTTAAATGACTACCTCATCTCTGTACCCCACACATAGAATTATCTGTAAGGTCCTTCATTAGAGCAATGCATTTCAAACACAGATTCAACCACAAAGACCAGGGAGGTTTTCCAATGCCTCACAAAGAAGGGCACCTTTTGGTAAATGGATTTGGGGAAAAAAACAGATAATGAATAACCCTTTGAGCATTGTGAAGTTATTAATTACACTGTGGATGGTGTGTCAACATACCTAGTCAAAACAAAGCTACAGGCGTCCTTCCTAACTAAGTTGCTGGAGAGGAAGGAAACCGTTCTGGGATTTCACCATGAGGCCAACAGTGACTTTAAAACAGTTACAGAGTTGAATAATGTCTGTGAAAGGAGAAAACTGAGGATGGAACAACAACAGTGTAGTTACTTCTCCATACTAACCTAAATGACAGAGTAAAAAGAAGGAAGCTTGTACAGAATTACAATATTCGAAAACATGCATCCTTTTTGCAATATGGCACTAAAGTAAAATGTGGCAAAGAAAGGAACTGTATGTCCTGAATACATTATGTTTGGGGCAAATCCAACACTACAGTACACATCACTGAGCACCACTCTTCATATTTTCAAACATGGTAGTGGCTGCATCCTGTTATGGTATGCTTGTCATCGGCAAGGACTAGGGAGTTTTGTAGGATAATAAGAAATGGTATAAAGCTAAGCACAGGCAAAATCCTAGAGGAAAACCTGATTTAGTCTGCTTTCCAACAGACACTGGGAGTCAAATTCATCTTTTGGCAGGACAATAACCAAAAACACATGGCAAAAATACAATGCAAATAGTCCGGGACACAATGCAAATAGTCCGGTTAGCCATTTGATTGGATTGACTCAGGGGTGTAAATACTTATGTAAATTACACATTTCTGTATTTAATTTTCAATACAGTTTAAACAATTTCCACTAACATGTCTTCACTTTGTCATTATGAGCTATCCATTTTGAATTGGATGCAAGCACAACAAAATGTGGAATAAGTCAAGTGCAATTGAATACTTTCTGAAGGTACTGTACTTTCCTAATTTGGAGGATTGATGTAGGCCTACAGCTTTCTTGTGTGACAAGTCAAAGGAAAAGTTCTGCAGTGGCTGGGAGGCAGACAGACAGTGATGCAATTCAATAGCGGGAGATCACATGTATTATTTGCGGCCTACATCAAACCAGCCTGACATTCATTATTTCCCACACAACACAAGAAAAATATGCGTCTTATCTTGAAAGGCGGTTCGTAATGAAACGATTATGTCTCTGCTTCGCTAAAATCCCATTTAGATAAAAGAACTCACTCAACAGGTGATGCACAATCTCTTTGCCAATAATACATGTGTGTAGTGAGCAAACAAAAACAAAAAACAAACAAACCTCAGAAGTCAGTATCAAATTTTAAGATCTATCAATATATATATATATATACAGGGACAATTTTCTTCTTGTCAACATGGATGTATCACTGCTTTGAGATCTCACTGTTTTATTCTTGTGGCATGTGGTCCTCCTGCAGCTTCTATAAGACATGTGCTTTAATTGCTTGTGACTGTCTGTCTGTTTATTTGCGTTAAAATGACAGCAACATATAAACCCAATTGTAAATGTTTAGTCGACAGACAATACCATTTCTATTCATGTGCCATTCAATGCTTTGGCCTCTGGATCACGGAGAATGGAACACTGTGCTAAATTTAAACTACGGCACACTAAGTATGAGTCCCAAATGGCACCCTATTCCCTATATGGTGCATTCTTTTTGACCAGGGCCCATAGAGAATAGGGTGCCACTTGGGGTGTATATTAAGTTTGCATAAATTCTTCTCACTTCAGCAAATTTACAATGAACAGCCATCAAAATGTCTATCTTGATACAGTATGATGTAGCAACTCTTGTTTGCAACGCAAGATAGATTTTTCAGTTTCTCCATCTATGATGTATCATATCTATAATACAATTGCAGTGTTCCCCCAGTGTTGTCCTTTTGTGTCTTTTTATTTTACTCAAAAAGGCGGAAATCATTCTCAATGACATACTATTATCTACACCTCAAAAAAAAAAATCTCACGAAAACATAAATTCGACATATGAGCCTGTCTGACCACTATGCTTATGGTACTACTGCCAACTTAAAATGTCAGAATCTCCTAAGAGCCACAAGATGGTGTTTCAACGTTTCATTACTATAAAATCCTACATTTTGTGATAAATCTGAAATGTAACTAAATGAATTCATAATCAATACATTTTCTACGCTATTTTCTACGCTATTACTCTTTCCAAGTTCAAGACAGAATTTAAATTATTGATAAGATTCAATTTGCCTGGCTCGCAGTTGGCATTCCAATTCATCCCAAAGGTGTTCGATGAGGTTGAGGTCAAGGCTCTGTATACTCCTGGCATCCGCCGAACCCAAATTCATCCATCGTACGGCCAGATGGTGAAGCGAGATTCATCACTATAGATAACGCATTTCCACAGTCCAATAGCTGCGAGTTTTACACTACTCTAGCTGACACTTAACATTGTGCATGGTGATCTTAGGCTTGTGTGCAGCTGCTCGTCCATGGAAACCCATTTGCTGAACCTCCCGACGAAGTTATTGTGCTGACGTTGCGTCCAGAGGCAGTTTGGAACTCGGTAGTGAGTGTTGCAACCGAGGACAGACAATTTATACGCACTTCAGCACTTGGCTGTCCTGTTCTGTGAGCATGTGTGGCCTAACACTTTGTGGCTGAGCCTTGCTCCTAGATATTTCTACTTCACAATAACAGCACTTACAGTTGAACTGGTCAGCTCCAGCAGGGCAGAAATGTTTCCAACTGACTTCTAGGAAAGGTGGCATCCTATGACGGTGCCATGTTGAAAGTCACTGAGCTCTTCAGTAAGGCCATTCTACTGCCAATGTTTGTCTATGGAGATCGCATGGATGTGTGCTTGGTTTTATGATGCTGCCACCACCATGTTTGACAGTGGGAATGGTGTGTTCAGGGTGATGAGCTGTGTTGCTTTTACGCCAAACATAACGTTTTGCATTGTTGCCAAAAAGTTCAATTTTGGTTTCATCTGACCAGAGCACCGTCTTCCACATGTTTGGTGTGTCTCCCAGGTGGCTTGTGGCAAACTTTAAACAACACTTTTTATGGATATCTTTAAGAAATGGCTTTCTTCTTGCCACTCTTCCATAAAGGCCAGATTTGTGCAATATACGACTGATTGTTGTCCTATGGACAGAGTCTCCCACCTCAGCTGTAGATCTCTGCAGTTCATCCAGAGTGATCATGGGCCTCTTGGCTGCATCTCTGATCAGTCTTCTCCTTGTATGAGCTGAAAGTTTAGAGGGACGGCCAGGTCTTGGTAGATTTGCAGTGGTCTGATACTCCTTCCATTTCAATATTAATCGCTTGCACAGTGCTCCTTGGGATGTTTAAAGCTTGGGAATTTTTTTTGTATACAAATCCGGCTTTAAACTTCTTCACAACAGTATCTCGGACCTGCCCGGTGTGTTCCTTATTCTTCATGATGCTCTCTGCGCTTTTAACGGACCTCTGAGACTATCACAGTGCCGGTGCATTTATACGGAGACTTTATCATCATTAGTCATTTAGGTCAACATTGGATCATTCAGAGATCCTCACTGAACTTCTGGAGAGAGTTTGCTGCACTGAAAGGGGCTGAATAATTTTGCACGCCCAATATTTCAGTTTTTGATTTGTTAAAAAAGTTTGAAATATCCAATAAATGTCGTTCCACTTCATGATTGTGTCCCACTTGTTGTTGATTCTTCACAAATACAGTTTTATATCTTTATGTTTGAAGCCTGAAATGTGGCAAAAGGTCGCAAAGTTCAAGGGGGCCGAATACTTTCGCAAGGCACTGTATATAGTGAACAAAAATATAAACTCAACATGCGACAATTTAAAAGATTTTACAGAGTTACAGTTCATATAAGGACATCAGTCAATTGAAATAAACAATTAGGCCCTAATCTACTGATTTGACATGACTGGGCAGGGGTGCAGCCATGAGTGGGCCTGGAAGGTCATAGGCCCACTCACTTGGGAGACAGGCCCACCCACTGGGAAGCCAGTCCCAGCCAATCAGAATGGCTTTATTACAGACGGAAAATACTTCTCAGCACCACCCTCCCCTATCAAATGAACCACAGGGGTAGAGGCCCGATGTGGAGGCCCTGGGCTGGTGTGGCTGCACGTGTTCTGCGATTGTAAGGCCGGTTGGATATACTGCCAAATTCTCAAAAATGACGTTGAGTCGGCTTATGGTAGAGAAATTAACATTAAATTCTCTGGCAACTGCTCTGGTGGACATTCCTGCAGTCAGCATGCCAATTGTGCACTCTGTGGCATTGTGTTGTGTGACAAAACGACACATTTTAGAATGGCCTTTAATTGTCCCCAGCACAAGGTGCAACTGTGTAATGTTCATGCTGTTTAATCAGTTTCTTGATATGCCAAACCTGTTAGGTGGATGGATTAGTTTAGCAAAGGAGCAATGCTCACTAACGGATGTAAAGAAATTTGCGCATAATTTATTTTGTGCTTTTTGTACATATGGAACATTTCTGGAATCTTTTATTTCAGCTCATGAAACATGGGACCAACACTTTGCATGTTGCGTTTATATTTTTGTTCAGTATATAATAAACAGATTACCAGCAGCATATGTAATGAGTGTTAAAGTGTGTTTATGTGTGAGTGTGAGTGTGTGCGGTGTCAATATGCATGTGTGTGCGTTGTGTGTTTGACGGTATGTAGTTTGTGTGTGTGTGTGTGTGTGTGTTGGAGTGTCAGTGTAGCATGTCTAGTGAGTGCACATAGAGACAGTGCAAGGGAGTCAGTGCAAAACAATTTAGATAAATAAATAATACAGGGGATCAATGTAAATAGTCCAGGCAGCCATTTTTATTAACTGTTCAGCAGTCATATGCCTTGGGTGTAGAAGCTGCTTAGGAGCCTTTTGATCCCAGACTTTGGTTCCGCTTGCCATGCAGTAGCAGAGAGAACAGTCTATGATCATTTTTAGAGCCTTCTTTTGACACCGACAGGCATAGAGGTCCTGGATGGCAGGAAGCTTGGCCCCAGTGATGTACTGGGCCGTACTCTCTGTAGCGCCTTGCGGTCGAATGCAGAGCAGTTGCCACACCAAGCAGTGATGCAGCCAGTCAAAAGGCGCTCAAAGATGCAGCTCTAGAACTATTTGAGAATCTGAGGGACCATGCCAAATATTTTCTACCTCCTTAAGAGAAAAGAGGCCTTGTCATGCCCACTTCGCAACTGTGTTGGTGTGTTTCGACCATGATAGGTCCTTAGTGATGTGGATACCGAGGAACTTGAAGCTCTCGACCCACTCCACTACAGCCTTGATGTGAATGGGGGCGTGTTTCGGCACTTCATTTCTTGTAGGTGACATGCTGGTAGAAATGAGGTAAAATGGATTTCAGTTTTCCTGCATTAAAATCACCAGCCACTAGGAGCGCTGCCTCTGGATGAGTATTTTCTTGTTTGCTTATGGCCTTATACAGCTCTTTGAGTGCGGCCCTAGTGCCAGCATTGATTTGTGGTGGTAAATGGACAGATACGAAAAATACAGCTGAAAAGTCTCTTGGTAAATAGAATGGTCTACAGCTTATCACGAGGTATTTTAAATCAGTGTTTGCCCAGTGGGTACTTCTCTTCTCTCAGCAGTGAAAGCCACCTCGCTGGGAGCCCAAATCACTCTCAATTAACTCAAAATGGCATTGGATAGCATGAATAAAGACAAATCACCTGGATGGGACGATATTCCTTCTGAGGTCTATTTAACATTTTACTGTATATTCAATTTATCCAATATTGCTCAAAATGATTAACACAGCCGTAAACAAAAGTTCATTTGGGAGAGATGTGAATCCAGGACTAATTTCCCTTTAATTAAAAAAAGGTAGGGATGCCATCCAGTGTGCTCACTATCACCCTCTATCTTTATTAAACACAGATATTAAACTGTTTTCCAAAATGATGTCATCCCGTCTTGAGACTAACTTACTGAAATTGGTCCACAGCGACCAAAGCGGGTTTGTTAAAAAACATTTATCCTCGGATAGCCTCAGAAACAACAGCTCCTTGGGCTGTTTTATCTATTGATGCAGATTGTTTTTTTTAACCCATTTTTTTCTCCCCAATTTCGTGATATCCAATTGGTAGTTATGATCTTGTCTCATCGCTTGTCTCATTACTTGTCTCAATTCCCCAACGGGCATGGAAGAGGCGAAAGTCAAGACATGCGTCTTCGGAAACATGATCCGGCAAGCTGCACTGCTTCTTAACACATTGCTCGCTTAACCCGGAAGCCAACTGCACCAATGTGTCGGAGGAAACACCGGTCGACTGTAGACCGGAGTCAGCTTGCAGGCGCCCGACCCGCCACAAGGAGTCGCTAGAGTGGGATGAATGAAGGAAAGCCCTCCAGCCAAACCCTCCCCTAACCTGGACGCCGCTGGACCAATTGTGTGCTGCCCTTTCAGGTTCCCGGTCATGGCCAGCTGTGGAATCGAACCCACAGAAAAAGCTTTTGATAGACCAGAATGGTCATATCTCTGATCTGTTTTGGAACATGTGGAAATTGGCTCCAATTTAATTAATCTGAATAAAATGCTTTATGCCAATGCCTCAGCCATAGATATAGCATGCAATATCTGCTCTGCTCTGTTCAGAATCACTAGAAGCAGCAGACAAGCCAATCTAATATCCCCCCTGCTATTTTTATTATCCATTGAAACCCCGGCCCAGGCAAATCGGAAATCAAAAGAAATAACACACATTTCCCTAAACACTACTGATCACTTCATCTCATTATACGCAGACAGTATTTTACTATATGTAGACAATATATCTCAATCGCTCCCCAACGCATTAAAGATCATAGATAAATTCAGCTTAATGTCATGATATAGAAATGAATCGAACCAGATCAGCCGCACTGCCTCTGAAGACCACGATGGAGGACTCCATCTCTATTTATGGAATCCCAATCATTTCCCATTTGAAATATTTGGGAGTAGATATATTCAATTCCTTAGATAAAACCATTATCAGGAACTTTAACAGAACGCTCAAATGAATTTAATCCAACCAAAGTAGATGGAATAACATCCCAGTTGCTTTAACCAGCATAATGTCTATTGTCAAAAGGAATATATTCCCACATCTGAATTTATGTAGTTCAATGCTTCCCATGGCTCCCCATCCTAAATTGGTTTAGACATGATTACTTCTTCCCCTGGCTGAGAATAGAGAGAAATATTGTGTATCTTATTGCCTCGGAAGAGGTGGTCTTCAGTGATATACTGTATCCCTTAAACATTGTAAACTACACTTTGGTCTTATAATTGCTCACACAATTTCTATTTTGAGCAAAATGTTAAAACAATTTAACTGGGAATCAAAATGGTATGCCAATACTCCAATATTTCACAACAATGCCTTGCGATCTGGAGGGAGGCCTTTTGAATCCCCTAAATGGTCCAAACGTGTAATCTGTACCCTGTCCAATATGATGCATAAATCAAATCAAACTTTATTTGTCACATGCGCCGAATACAACAAGTGTAGACCATACTATGAAACGCTTACTTGCAAGCCCTTAACCAACAGTGCAGTTCAAGAAAGAGTTAAGAAAATATTTACCAAATAAAGTAAAACATGATAAAAAAGTAACACAATAAAATAACAATAATGAGGCTATATACAGGGGGTACTGGTACCGAGTCTATGTGGGGGGTACAGGTTAGTTGAGGTAATTTGTACATGTAGGTAGGGGTGAAGTGACTATGCATAGATAATAAACTGTGAGTAGCAGCAGTGTAGAAAATAAATGGAGGAGGGGGATGTCAATAGTCCGGTGGACATTTGATTAATTGTTTAGTAGTCTTATGGCTTGGGGGTAGAAGCTGTTAAGGAGCCTTTTGGTCCTAGCCTTTTGGCACTCCGGTACCAACATTTTAAATATGCACACACATTATCAGGAAACTCCTATTTCTATACTTACAACTTGGGTCAGCTATGCTCCCTTGGGAGATCCAACTACTGAACCATCGAATGATGGTATTTATAAATAAATTATCGGGGCTCCCGAACAGACTGATCTCTATAATATATAAACAACTTTTGGAGAGCTCATATTCTGAGCTAACCATTAACCTCTAAAAAGGGGGAGATTTGGGCTTTACTACTATAGCCAGTAGAAATGCATTGAATAACACATTCAAAAATGTCAAACATACAGTCTAAAAAATGTTTTAAGGAATAAGGTTTTGAAGACTCTTTCCTATAATTAGGAGATAATAAAGCGAAGGAAATAATTTAACTCCTTTATCTGGCACAAAACTTCCTCCATACTTAAAAAAAAAAAATGGAAACGGGTACCGTTTACCTTCAGACAAGTCTCGTGACACTTGTGGGGGTTGTAGGGCAAAACGGAGAACACCATTGTGTTCTTGAGGAATTCCAATTTCCATAGTGGGGTCATTTTAGTTTGTAGCTCAAATGGACTGGAAGCTACAGACAGAGGTTGGCACATCAGCGGTACCAACTTCAGACGAGTCTTGTGGGAGTTGTAAAGCAAAACGGAGAACACTATAGTGTTCGAGAAAGTCTTATCTTTCCATCATGGTTTGTAGGCCAAATTGTTTGGATGCTACAGATGTTTTGGTGAGAAGAATGATTTTTGGGGCGTCTCATAGTTTGAGACATCCCACTGTAGCTTGGCCACCTTCCACTGTAGATGCGGAAAGCAGACATTTTATTTTTCCCAAATATATTTTTTGTTTAAATATATACAAATAATGATTTACATACACTATTGTTTGGGGTCACTTAGAAATGTCCTTGTTTTTGAAAGAAAAGCTATTTTTTTTGTCCATTAAAATAACATAAAATTTATCAGAAATACAGTGTAGGCATAGCACAGCTGAAAACTTGTTGTTCTGATTAAAGAAGCAATAAAACTGGCCTTCTTTAGCTTTTTAAGGCAAGGGGGCAATATTCGGAAGTTTGGATGACTGAGGTGCCCAAAGTAAACTGCCTGTTACTCAGGCCCGGAAGCTAGGATATGCATATGCATGGTAGTATTGGATAGAAAACATTCTATATTTTCTAAAACTGTTAAAATAATGTCTGAGTATAACAGAACTGATTTGGCAGGCAAAACTTTTTTGTTGTTGAGGTCATTGGACTTTTCAAGCATTATACTCACAAATAGACAGTTATTTTCCTTTTCATGGTAGCAAGATCTTATCTATTTTTGCTAACTTTCAATAAAAAATGTATTGTCATGAGATAATCTTTTTATTTTGGTATATGAACACCGAATATGTCCACTTCACCGTCAGATCATGTTATTAGTCAACTACATGGTAATCTAAACATGTTTTTTTTGGTGATCCAATACGTAATATAGTACACAGATAATAATCTGTAATCCAGAGAGGTTAGAAAAAGTATCTAGATCCTCTAGGCTGTAGAGGCTGTAGAGGGATCCAAATGATGTATTTAAAAGAAAACATGAATCATCAGCGTACAATGACACCTTTGTTTTTAAGCCCTGGATTTCTAGCACATTGGTATTATTTTGGATCTGATTTTAATAGTTAACGTTCAATGGGGATAATAAATAGATATGCCCATAGTGGACGACCTTGTTTTACTCCTCTTGACAGTTTAATACTTTCTGAGAAGTAGCCACTATTTACTATTTTACACCTAGGGTTACTATACATAACTTTAACCAATGGTATAACAAAATGTAAATGTTCTGGTTTCCCAGATTTTTCTTAGTGTTCAATTGTTTTCACAACTTGTCTTATTATCTACAATGTATCATTCATGTAAAAAACATGTCTGATTAGGATGAATAATATCTGACAATACCTTTTAAATTCAAAGCTATCCATTTTGGCAGAATTTTTGCATCACAACACTGAAGTGTAAGGGAATGGATT
This sequence comes from Oncorhynchus kisutch, assembly GCF_002021735.2. Lineage (NCBI taxonomy): Eukaryota > Metazoa > Chordata > Actinopteri > Salmoniformes > Salmonidae > Oncorhynchus > Oncorhynchus kisutch. Next base: position 40,853,120 of record NC_034175.2, read on the forward strand.
TTTAGATTTACCACTTGGGTCCTGTTTCAGTATCTGCTAAATCTAAGAATGTTTATAGGACATGGTTAAAACATGCTAATAACGGTCCTCTGAGTACATAAAAAAGGTTTGGTACACCTAAACTGGTATGCCATCCAGCCCTGGAGTTTTCAAACTTAAAGGCCTTAATTGCATCAAGAAGTTACCCCTCTGTAATTTGGCCTTCATATGAGTCTTTCTGTACAGCTGTTCATTTTACATTATTTATAGAAAAAAACATTCCTTACAATCAACTTTGGTTAGTGGAGATGGAGACTGAAATGAAAACATATGCTTCGAGTACTTTGCTTCCTCTTTCAAAATATTGTTAGTTTTATCATGGGTGACTTCGTCATTTGAAACAAATGTCAATACATTTTTGGTAGCATTTCTATGTTTACATTAACATTTTAGTCACTTAGTGACTTACAGTAGTGAACACATACATTTTCCCCTGTGGGAATCAACCCCACAACCCTGGCATTGATAGCGCCATTCTCTACCAAGTGCCCCAGAGTCTGCAACACCATTAAGCAAGGGGCACCACCAAGCAAGTGGCACCATGAAGACCAAGGAGCTCTACAAACAGGAGAAGTACAGATCAGGGTTGGGTTATATAATAATATAAGAAACTTTGAACATCCCACGGAGAACGATTAAATCCATTATTAAAAAATTTGAAAGAATATAGCACCACAACAAACCTGCCAAGAGAGGGCCGCCCACAAAAACTCACGGACCAGGCAAGGAGGGCATTAATCAGAGAGGCAACAAAGAGACCAAATATAACCCTGAAGGAGCTGCAAAGCTCCACAGCAGAGATTGGAGTATCTGCCCATAGGACCACTTTAAGCCGTACACTCCACAGAGCTGGGCTTTAGGGAAGAGTGGCTAGACAAAAGCCATTGCTTAAAGAAAAAAATAAGCAAACACGTTTGGTGTTCGCCAAAAGGCATGTGGGAGACTCCCCAAACATATGGAAGAAGGTACTCTGGTCAGATGAGACTAAAATTGAGCTTTTTGGCCATCAAGGAAAACACTATGTCTGGCTCAAACCCAACACCTCTTATCACTCCGAGAACGCCATCCCCACAGTGAAGTATGGTGGTGGCAGCATCATGCTGTGGGTATGTTTTTCATCGGCAGGGACTGGGAAACTGGTCAGAATTGAAGGAATGATGGATGGTGCTAAATACGTGGAAATTATTGAGGGAAACCTGTTTCAGTCTTCCAGAGATTTCAGACTGGGACGGGGGTTCACCTTCCAGCTTTACAATGACCCTAAACACACTGCTAAAGCAACAAAGTGGTTTAAGGGGAAACATTTAAATGTCAAAGCCCAGACCTCAATCCAATTGAGAATCTGTGGTATGACTTAAAGATTGCCGTTCACCTGCGTAACCCATCCAACTTGAAGGAGCTGGAGCGGTTTTGCCTTGAGAAATGGGCAAAAATCCCAGTGACTAGATGTGCCAAGCTTATAGAGACATACCCCAAGAGACTTGCAGCTGTAATTGCTACAAAAGGTGGCTCTACAAAGTATTGACCTTGGGGGGGTGAATAGTTATGCACGCTCAAGTTTTCAGTTTTTATTTATTTCTTGTGTGTTTCACAACAAAAAATATGTTTCATCTTCATAGTGATGCATGTTGTGGAAACCAAATAATACAAATCCCCCCAAAATCTATTTTAATTCCAGGTTCTAAGGCAACAAAATAGGAAAAATGCCAAGGGGGTGAATACTTTTACAAGCAACTGTATTGGATCAAAAATATCATGACAAGTCTGATGGAAAGAGCAAATTTATCAGTAAGGATTCCAAATGTTGATTAAAACAAAATACGCTAGACAATGTGGGATCTTTCTGTGTCTGTAAAATTAATTATGTGAGAAATGGAGGTGGAAGTGCTTTTTTTTACTGTGCAAATATTGATATAATAACCATCAAATGACTAAAAATGTAAACGTAAATATCAGTACGTAAGCTTGGAATCACGCTATGGCATGTTGTGTGGTCCTCCCACTACGACTCGGGAATGCATGCAGTTTATTAGGCTACAGATTAAATAAGTTTATAATGAACTTCACAGGGTTGTGAAAGTGCAAGGTGATGAGCTTGATGCTCCTATCCAATAAATATTGAGGCTCTTACTTTTGTGACATGATGATCAAATTTGAGAAATTAAAATAATCTCGCTATTGTGTCCATAATAATCTCATTATGTAGACTATATCGGCACGGTGTCTGTGAGTTGTTAGCTAAAGCACACGTGTCAATACCAGAGTGGGCACATCCGCTATATAGAGCAACATTTTCTATGACAAAACCATCAGTAGAGTGGAAAATACAATGGAAACCCATATAACTTGTATTTTTTATTAAATACATGGGAATTCCACTGCAAATGTTATTTTTATGTGCATTACGTCATCATTTACATCGATTTGATAGAAACATCTCTGATGGAAAAATGTGCAAAATTTGGATGGAAACCTAGCCAGTGACATTGTTGTTGAATTCATTCAATTTCCGGCCTGTGGCCTTCAACTGAGATCCTAGGCAAATCAGGCATGCAAGACACATTTTATGCTACCTTGCAAAGTGATGTGTAATTCCTATTGGAATACAGCCAGAATTAGGATATCCAACAATTGGAATTTTCATTCACCTTTCAATCTCCTTTCAGAATGACTGTCAGAGTTGTGTTGGGAAATATGATAATGATGGGAGTGGTTTTGATGGGTATGTTTTACTCTCCAAAGAGTAAAACTGAGACAATAACACTCACACTTAACTCTGGTTATTAACACCAACACTGGGTTATTTTACACCATTCGGTATACATTTTACTCTTACAGAGTTAATTTAACTCTTGAATTAACACTAGAAATGGTCAACAGAAAAAGCAACACTACAGTAGGTAACACGTGACGTGGAGCAGTATTACATTTTAAGCTAAGGTGTCTTGGATATTGAGGCAGGTCTACCTCTTGTTATCTGATTAAATCTACACAAATTATATACAAAATAGTAATTGTGTTTGAAAACAAAGATTTTCTTTAGAATTGAAAGGATGAATAATACATCTGTTGTCTCTGCATGCGGTGGTTAAACCACATCACAAACAAGACGAGATTGAGGGCAAATTAATATTTCATCAGATTCCATTCCAGTGTCCTACTCCAAAAAGGGAGTGTCAGTCACCTTCTGTCATATCTACCCAACCTGCCAGTAATCCGAAGCAGCTATGGGAGGCTAACATCATGTGACAGTCATCTGACCCATGCTGTGGCTCGTCCTGTCCATATTCATCTTGCCAAATACAGCCCTAGTCAAAACTATTCCCAGCATTCTGTAAAAATTTAAAAAGACTATGTGGCATACTTTGTGGATTGTATCTAATAGACGCCGACCTCCATGCTAAAACAATCTGGGGGTGGCATATTGCTGTGGGTTTAGTCATTAGTTTCAATCACATTACATTTCCACAACACAGCTGCTCTCCATCTTAGATTGGGAAGCTAATATATGCCCATTTCCTGCAGTCACCCCGCAATGCTTTTTTATAAAGAGTCGTTATTCACGGTTTTACTCTCCGATGGTCTCATTGACATATTTGAAGGTGGGAGTTGCAGACACAACATGTCCCTCGGCTGGTTCTCTCAGGTTGTCACGTTCTGACCAAGTTCTTTTGTGTTTTCCTTGTTTTAGTGTTGGTCAGGACGTGAGCTGGGTGGGCATTCTATGTTGTGTGTCTATGTTAGTTGCTTGTGTCAGCACAATTCTCATTATAGCTTCACGGTCGTTATTAGTTTATTGTTTTGTATAGTTTTATTCAGTGCTTTCTTTAATAAAAAAATCATGAACACATACCACGCTGCATTTTAGGTCCGCTCCTTACGACGATCGTGATACAGGTGTACGGTGTGGTGTCTACATTAGGACGGGCGCCTCTGCAAATCCCAACCAGACCCATCTCAGCACCTCAGGCCCCACCAAGGACTCATTATGGGATGGTTTTCTGGAAGGACCATAGACGACGCCTGTGGAAAAATGTGGAGCTGCTGTGAAACTGACTTGACTAACTTCCCAACTCCACCCTAGGTGTAAGAGTTAGGCGTTAATGCTAATCAACTTAACGGAGACACACTTCCAAGTCTTGCTAAAAAAATTTTTTTTAAAATTGGGTCAGAGAATTCCGAACACCATCGTGGCTGGAAGCATAATTTGTTTCGCTACCGTTTAAGGAGATGCTGACAACCCAGAGAAATTATCACTTTTGATAATGTGCTTTACAATGATTATCAGACAAAAACACCCCATTCTGCTGTTCAGTTTTGCAAGTCTTGTTGCTGTGTACTTTGCGACGTGAATGGTCTTATTGTGTTGAGGATACAGAATGTCTCCAGTCCTATCATTCTTGGGTAAACACATTATCACATTTATGGGTATTATTAGAGTTTAATATATGTTCCTATCAGGATGGAGGCGTAAGGCCATTTGTAAAAACAGTGAGTGAAACTGAATCTGGCTGCTGGTGTCTAGTAATAGGGTGAGGATTTCCCAAATGGCACCCTATTCCACATTTTGTGCACTACAGTCAAAAGTGGTGCACTATATAGGGAATAGGGTGCCATTTGATATATAGCTAATGACTGTGACCCTGGTCTTGGATATCTGTATTTAAAGACCCAAAGAGGGCAGAGGAACCCTGTTGATGCACTGTAGAGCTGCCGCTTTCAAGGAGCGGCACTCTAACCCGGACACTTATAAGAAAGCAAACGATTACAGACTACAAAGAGAGATGCCGAGATGAGCTAAATTACTTCTACGCTCGCTTCGAGGCAAGCAACACTGAAGCATGCATGAGAGCATCAGCTATCCCGGACGACTGTGTGATCACGCTCTCCGTAGCCGATGTGAGTAAGACCTTTAAACAGGTCAACATTCACAAGGCCGCAGGGCCAGACGGATTACCAGGACGTGTACTCTGAGCATGCGCTGACCAACTGGCAAGTGTCTTCAGAAACATTTTCAACCTGTCCCTGACTGAGTCTAATACCAACATGTTTCAAGCAGGCCACCATAGTCCCTGTGCCCAAGAACACTAAGGTAACCTGCCTAAATAACTACTGACCCGTAGCACTCACGTCTGTAGCCATGAAGTGCTTTGAAAGACTGGTCATGGCTCAAATTAACACCCTTCCCAGAAACCCTAGACCCACTCCAATTTGCATACCGCCCCAACAGATCCACAGATAATGCAATCTCTATTCCACTCAACACTGCCCTTCCCACCCGGACAAAACGAACACCTATGTGAGAATGCTATTCCTTGACTACAGCTCAGTGTTCAACACCATAGTGCCCTCAAAGCTAATCACTAAGTGAAGGACACTGGGACTAAATATCTCCCTCTGCAACTGGATCCTGGACTTCCTGATGAGCCGCCCTCAGGTGGTAAGGGTACAGTTGAAGTCGGAAGTATACATACACTTAGGTTAGAGTCATTAAAACTCTTTTTTTAACCACTCCACAAATGTCTTGTTAACAAACTATAGTTTTGGCAAGTCAGTTAGGACATCTACTTTGTGGATGACAAGTAATTTTTCCAAAAATGGTTAACAGACAGATTATTTCACTGTATCACAATTCCAGTGGGTCAGAATTTTACAGAAAACAAAGTTCACTGTGCCTTTAAACAGCTTGGAAAATTCCAGAAAAATATGTCATGGCTTTAGAAGCTTCTGATTGACTCAAGTGATGTCAATTAGCCTATTGGAGGTGTACCTGTGGATGTATTTCAAGGCTTCCCTTCAAAATCAGTGCCTCTTTTCTTGACATCATGGGAAAATCAAAAGAAATCATCCAAGACCTATAAAAAAATAGCAATTTCCAAACGCCTGAAGGTACCACGTTCATCTATACAAACAATAGTACACAATTATGAACACCATGGGACAACGCAGCCGTCATACCGCTCAGGAAGGAGACGCGTTCTGTCTCCTAGATATGAACGTATTTTGGTGCGAAAAGCACAAATCAATCCCAGAACAACAGCAAAGGACCTTGCCAGACTCTGGAGGAAACCGGTACAAAAGTATCTATATCCACAGTAAAACGAGTCCTATATCGACATAAGCTGAAAGGCCGCTCAGCAAGGAAGAAGCCACTGCTCCAAAATCGCCATTAAAAAAGCCAGGTTACGGTCTGCAACTACAAATGGGGCCAAAGATCATACTTTTTGGAGAAATGTCCTCTGGTCTGATGAAACAAAAATAGAACTCTTTGGCCATAATGACCATCGTTATGTTTGGAGGAAAAAGGAGGAGGCTTAAAAGCCTAAGAACACTGTCCCAACCTTGAAGCACAGGGGTGGCTGCATCATGTTGTGTGGGTGCTTTGCTGCAGGAAGGACTGTTTGCAGTTCACAAAATAGATAGCATCAGGATGGAGAAAAATTATGTGGATATATTGAAGCAACATCTCAAGACATCAGTTAAAGTTAAAGCTTGGTCGCAAATGGGTCTTCCTAATGGACAATGACCCCAAGCATATTTCCAAAGTTGTGGCAAAATGGCTTAAGGACAACAAAGTCAAGGTATTGGAGTGTCCATCACAAAGCCCTGACCTCAATCTTATAGAACATGTGTGGGCAGAACTGAAAAAGGGTGTGCGAGCAAGGAGGCCTACAAACCTGACTCAGTTGCACCAGCTCTGTCAGGAGGAATGGGCCAAAATTCACCCAACGTATTGTGGGAAGCTTGTGGAAGGCTACCTGAAACGTCTGACCCAAATTAAACAATTTAAAGGCAATGCTACCAAATACTAATTGAGTGCAGAATGTCCTTGATACACTGGTAGGGAAGAGTGGGGGACATTGTTTAAAAGTTGCGCACTCACTATTACTAAGGGGAGACATGAGGAAGTTGTAACATAGTCCTTTTCATCTATTGTAGACCTATTTGGGTTAGTGATTTGTAAAGTGTCTCTTTACCCTCAGAATGTCTTTTCATACAATTCTGAATGTCTAAAGAATCCATATGTTGTTCTGAAACATGAACACAGAAATACTGGACATTTTTAACTCTTCTTATGTTGGTGATTTAGACTCAATTCCAACCATGGTCTTGAACTAGACTCACATTTTTCTGGTCTTGGTCTCGACTTTGTCTCGAAGCCCTTGCCTCCTCCCAGTCTTGGTCTTGACTCCTCCGGACTTGTCCTTGACTCGAACTCGATTTACTCCGGCCTTGGTCTTGAATCGGTATCACAAGTGGTCACGAGCACAACACTGTCTATAGGAACAGTGTGGCCATATATTAATGCAGATTTAGTTCTCCTGAAAGCCATTCAAGACGGTTGTAAATACAAACATCTGGAGTGAATCTGACAGATGGTTCATGAGGAGAAGTTGATTTTGAGCATACTGTGACAAGCCATCGGTGTTGCACAATGCCTTTCTGCTCCTGCATATCTCATAAAATGAGGCAGGTCTGCTGGCAGGTTGCTGCTGGACACTGATTGGCCCATTGCACATACCGAGTGATGTCAGACGTTTTCTTGGGTTTTTAGGAGCAAGAGTGAGCACACAATTATGGGTGACATTTAGAAAATTGCTGGAAGGGGAACATTTTAAAATGAAATGTGCTGAAAATACCTTACGCATTGTCCAAACGGAAGCCCAATGTTTCGTGGCAGGGAGGTTTGAAAAGGTCTCTCCCTCATCTGAAAAGAACAGAAAGCAGAAAACATGTTGCTGTACACAGGAAGCTCACTGATAATGCCAGCAAGAAAGTTACATCTAAGCAAGCCTAAATATCTTATATTGAGTGACAATTCACTTAAGTGTTTTTCCTTGGTTTGTCATTGGCAGATAATTACCTCAAGCATAGATGAGGTCATGAGTAATTTGGTCAAAATGAATGGAACCGATTGGTCTCTTGGGGGTGCTGTTATAAGAGAATGCCAAGAGTGTGCAAAACTGTCATCAAAAATATAATTTGATTTGTTGAATACTTTTTTTGGTTAGTACATGATTCCATGTGTTATTTTATAGTTTTGATGTCTTCACTATTCTACAATGTAGAAAATTGTCAAAATAAAGAAAAACCCTGGAATGAGTAGGTGTGTCCAAACATTTGACTGGTACTGTATGGTACATCTCTTACCTTGGTTTGAGAAAAGCTAGGTGATTGGTTAAGTTATGGCTGAGTTATTGATACATCCAAATTTGGTTTTTGGACTTGTCACAATTGTCCCTAAAGAGAAAATAACATTGATGCATTCACAGATTGCCACACTATACCAGTAGATGCATTAGAGCATACACTAATATACAAAAATATGTAACATAAATAGTTATTTTTATTTTCCATAGGACCAAATACCAACAAACTTGGAAATGTGCAAATAGAAAAGGCTAAGGGATTGGTCAAAAAATGGCAGAGTTATGGACAAATCAAAAATCTGATTTTATGTGTCCATTTAAACCACAGTAAATCCGCTACACAGTGGCTTATCAACTAGAAACTTGTCATCGCTGTCATGGACGTCCCTAAGATGAACCACACTCAATTTGGCATTGATATCTAAAAAACAAACAAGGAAACTATTAATGCATTCTTTCCATATGCAACACTAATTCTCAAAATCATCTGCAATCAACTTCTCCTGGTGAACCATATGTCAGATTCACTCCAGATTTCTGTCTTTATTGGTTTTGAGAAAATTGTTGCCTCATTCAAATATGGCCACACTATATCTATAAATGCACATTAGCACATATGCTAATGCAACAACAAAAAAATTCTCATGAGCCATAAATTCAATTGATTCCAGATATATAATCAATGAATTAGCCTGAAATGAATTTGAGAATGATTAGATGCTGCATTCAAAGTTAGCCACGCTATACCACTAGTGGGCCATAAGAACTGAACCAACGTACATGAGGGCATGAAATGTGGTATGTAAACTTTAGGTTACAGTCCTTAGAAGCTGTGTGAAAAAGTCACTGCAATCTAAGATGGCTGCACCAGACCAGTTGGTGGCACTATAGATGTAATTGGCACCATAGGATACTAGAGCAATAACTATTGAGACAAACAATGTGAAATATCGTGATGAGTATACTGAACAAAAATACAAATGCACCAAAGATTTGACTGAGTTACAGTTCATATGAGAAAAACAGGCAGTTTAAATAAATAAGGCCCTAAACTATGTTTTTTACCTGACTGGGAATACATGTGCATCTGTTGGTCACAGAGCCTTCAAATAAATGGTCCTCATGATCTCATCACGGTATTTCTGTGCATTCAAATTGCTATCGATAAAATGCAATTGTGTTCGTTGTCCGTAGCTTATGCCTGCCCACACCATCACTCCAACGCCACCATGGGGAACTCAGTTCACAACATTGACTGTCACGCCCTGATCTGTTTCACCTGTCCTTGTGCTTCTCTCCACCCCCTCCAGGTGTCGCCCATCTTCCCCATTATCCCCTGTGTATTTATACCTGTGTTTTCTTTCTGTTGCCAGTTTGTCTTTTTTATTCAAGCCTACCAAATTTGTCTCAGCTCCTGGGTTTCCCTAGTCTTTCTTTTTCTCGTCCTCCTGGTTTTTGTCCTTTGCCTGTACTAACCCTGTGCCTGACCACTGCCAGTCCTTGACCATAAGTCTGCCCGACGTCTTGTACCTTTGCTCCACCTTTGGGTTACCGACCTCTGCTTGACCTGAGCCTGCCTGCTGTCCTGTACCTTGGCCCCTGCTCTGGATTACCGACCGCTGCTTGACCTGACCCTGAGCCTGCCTGCTGTCCTGTACCTTGGCCCCTGCTCTGGATTACCGACCGCTGCTTGACCTGACCCTGAGCCTGCCTGCTGTCCTGTACCTTGGCCCCTGCTCTGGATTATTGACCCCCTGCCAACCTTGACCTGTCGTTTGCCTGCTCCTGTGGTTTATATAAACATTGATACTTCACACAGTCTGCACTTGGGTCTTACCTTGATTCCTGTTAATTGACATCAGTAAATCGCTCGCCCACTTGACGACATGCGGTTGTGAGGCTGGTTGGACGTACTGCCAAATTCTCTAAAATGATGGAGGCAGCTTATGGTAGAGAAATTAACATTCAATTCTCTGGCAACAGCTCTGGTGGACATTCCTGCAGTCAACATGTCAATTGCACACTCCCTCATAACTTGAGACATCTGTGGCGTTGTGTGACAACTGCACATTTTAGTGTGGCCTTTTATTGTCCCCAGCACAAGCTGTGTAATGATCATGCTGTTTAATCAGCTTATTGATATGCCACACCTGTCAGGTGGATGGATTATCTTGGCAAAGGAGAAATGCTCACTAACAGGGTTGTAAACAAATTTGGGCACAACATTTTTGTGCATATGGAACATTTCTGGGCTCTTTTTTCAGCTCATGAAACATGGGATTTATATTTTGGTTCAGTGTATATCTGTATAATCACACATTGTTGCCCTACTATGTGGTCTGAACACAGTGACACGTCCTGTCACTTGCACAGTCGGCGTATTACAGTTGTGAGAAAGTATTGAATTATTTTGGAATGCCAATGTAGAGTGTACCAACTGTGAGATTTAAATCATTTAAACAAATTGACAAACTAAAGTCTCCGACTTCAAAGGTAACCGCAATCTACCTGTAGGGGCTAGGTTCAACGAGTTCAAAAGCCACTTCTTTGGCTGCTTTACAGGTAGGTTCCAACGCGTTTCCCCCATAGATGAGAAGAGATTGTTACAGTTCAATTCTATTTGTCACACAGATTCCAGTTGGTGTATATGGTAAGCAATATTCCGGGTGTTCTGAACCGATTCAAGTGATATTAATGAAGTCAAAAAGGATGAATGGTCAATTAAATGTTTCAAACAGTTGAAAACAAACTCTTCTAAACAGGCTTGTACACCTGTTCTAATCAGTCTTCTGCCATCTTCATCTTCTTTTTTTGCCATCCACTGTATTGGAGTATGAGGCCAGTCATGGCCTACCTACATTAAATTCCTTTCATTAGTCCTGAAATAGAGCCTACACCCCCCCCCCCCCCCCCCCCCCCCCCCCCACTACACCACACAAACTCCAACCCCGTCCAGCCTCTCCAACCCTTTCACACAATCTCTCCCTACCTACGTTATGCAGTTCACTGTTTCCGCCACTAAACAAGTCACACAGACCTGTTTCATGTCTGCCTATCATCCACAATGTGGTATTTAAAACCTGTGTGCCCAAACCATAGTCTCCTCCACACAACATCCTCTCTCTGACGTCCCATACTCCCCACCTCTTAACTGATCGGTGTAAGCGATACAATTGCCTCTTACTACTAGCATCCCACTCCCTTTGCCAAAGATCGAGCCCTTTTGGCCTTCTGCTATCTTTACCCACAACCCCATTATATGCTACCCTGCAGTTAAACCCAAAAGGTAGCAACCAGGTGTCACAATAGCAATTCAAGTGGAATTCCACACAAATAAAGAGCATAATAGTTTTTATTGTCCCTGACAGTCACTGACAGTCACACTCAAATGCCTCATGTCACAGTGTTAATTTTGGTTCTATTTTAGATTTAATTTTAGTCTTAGTTTTAGTCTTAAAGTACCTTTTACTCTTAGTCACATTTGAATAATTTCATCCTTCGTTAGTTTTAGTTACTATCAGTGGACTAAAACTCTGAAAAATGCTAGTCTAGTTTTGGTCAGAGCCATTTTAGTCACATAAACAGTGCATTTATGTCCATAAAATAATTAATATTTAGGCTACCTCTAACTTCCATCATGTGCACATTCAGATTGCCTTGTTCAATTATGCTTACTATCCCCTCATATACCTTAGCTGGCAACATTGATATTATGGTAGATTGTAAACAACACCAGCCATAATTAACCATGTAGGCTGTCAAAGCCTTGGCTACAGGTTAAACAATTTACAGCTCTGATTTACTCCCCATTATAACCGCCAAGGGGGTAAATAACAGTCGAGAATTTGAGCTATTCAAAAATCCCAGAAGTTTTGCTGTTCCCCTAATATTCAACAAATAGCAACAAAAAAAGGCAAACGCAACTCACATTTACAGGCCTCCAGATGAATGAATAACAGCGCACATGGGAAAATAGAGCTTCTGATGTGATGAAAGCAAAAATATCCTACATTACAGTAAGAGAGAGTACACATTGTTTCTAGTTGAGGTTAGTTACAAGTCAAGTGTCCTGGCTTCGCATCAGTTCAAAAGGTTGTGACTGAAATGACCGCCTGGGAGCTGTGTGGGAGAGTCGGGAAAATCAGCTCAATCAGATCCCGCAACTGAAAGATGTCAATTCTGCCAGTGAGAGGATTGCATGACATATTCTGCATGCTTAGGATTGGACAAAACAGATTCAATGAAATTCTGAAAGTCAATTAGTCTCACGTGGAATTCTTGTCTCCAATTTTCGTCAACTAAAATTAAGTGTTATGAAATAGTTAGCGGGTTTTTTCAAGGGTATCTCCTCTTATCAGTCATTCTTAATAGGTGGTTGAGGAGTTTTTTTCATCATAGTTATTGTCGACGAAATGAATACTGCCATGTCAGCTAACATTTTTGACATTAGTAAATCAGTCTAGTCAGCTATCTAAACTGTAATCATGGTCGAATTACCCTGACATCATATTAGCATGGCATAAGTCATGGGAAAATGTGTAGAATTATTGGAAATGTACTCAAAAACGTTTTTCTCTCTGCCATCAAGAGGGGGGCCACTAAAAGTGCAACGTTACCAAATGAAAATCTTGATTTCAACCTGGCCAGATTGTACTATTTGCTTCAGTTCTGTCGTCACATTCTGCGAATGGCTTGAGGCTATGTCAGTCGACGTAGGCTACATCGACTGCAGGGATACATTTGATCTGCACATGTGCCAGTACCAGCAGCGCAAGCATGTCTCTGCTTATGTGTGATTGAAGTGATTTCGGAAAAACTCAAAGTAGGAATCTTAGAAATATTTTTCACCTACAAATTGTATATGTCAGAACTCAGAATCAAAAAGGCTTTCCCAAAATAACACGGTCGCTGTGGTAGAACGCTTATTTTGATTGCCGTTTTTGTGCATTAATCAAAATCCCGTCAAGTAGCCTGATTTCAGATGTGTCATGTAAACAAGATTATTAGAGAAATTGTTCATATTGCACAGCATGTAAACGTTAAAATCAAACTATTATATTCATATAACTATTCTCAATAGCCACATTATTGTGTACATACTCAGTGCGGACCGGCCGTGTTACTATTCGCCAGTCACCGGGATCGGCTCGTAACATCAAGCACACTACATAATAACATAATAAAGGGGGAAAAAATCTGACACTGACAGAACATTGTGGGAGGCTTAATCGGCAGGCCTAGACCCTGTCAAACTGAACGACCCAAGACGTCCGATATTTGTTTACGACCCACAAATTTGCCCGCGACTTGGACATTTTGTCTGGGATGGAAAAATCGTGGCATAAGACAGCTTTACTAAACAAGAGACTGTCAATATGCCTCGTATTTATTATCAGCATGTGATCTTTTTTTGATATCATGCCTATTTACAAGTGTCTTGTAATCACGTGAGCTGTGTGTATTTACAAAGATTGCCTTCACTTAACTCCGACATTGTGTGAAATTGAATTGCATGAACTATTTGCTTGCTTGCATGGTGTGCTGTGATTCCCCAGATTGGAATAGACTACATTGACTAAGAGACATCTGTTGCCAATACCCTATCATTTCCTCCCTCCCCAAACAAATTGCTAAACACACCCCAGGACTAGAGTTAAAAGTAACTGGAACTTACCTTTAGCACGCCATTTGGACCATCGGAAGTCTATATAGTTGCTGCTTCTCGACCGCTGCTTCTCTCCTCTTTTCCTCTCAGGAAAACACACAAATCACAATGCTCTCAATAGCACTACCAAAGGAAAGTGCTTGTTTTGAACTTGTGAGTGTGGCTCCAATTGTTTGCCATTACATGCTCTAATTATATGTTTGTTGTCCCCTATGACTGCAGACAAGGAGGACATGCCCAACTTAACTATGAGAGGCTACACCCAAAACTACGACCCAGCAGGCCAGTACAGAGTGAGAAACCAGCCATCAACTACTGGACCAGCCATCGACTAACGTCCCATGCTTGGGAGGAAGAGCTGAATGAACAAACCCTACTTGGGTAGAGCTGAACAAACCTTGGCCACTGCTCTTTGAGTAAAATGACTGCTTTATTAGTTTTGCTTTCACTGATTGTACATAAAGGAAGAAAGGTCCTACATGATAGAGTGCTTGCTTTGCTATCCAACTTTCTGTCATCCTGTGAACCCCGTTCATTGCTGCTCGCAGCTATATTTGCCTTCCTGTTTCATAACAAACTAATCTAATAGGTTGACTAATGACAATCTGAAAGTGCATTAAATCTCACAGTGAAAACTCAGCCTAAATGGATAGAATGCTATTGAGTGAGCTATTTTCGGAAACCTTTGGAAGGCAATTTTGTTCTCTGATAATCTTTCAAATGCCCAGACAACAATGTCCCTGGCTGCCATGTGAGAAGAGCCCCCTGCCGTGGCTGCCAGTGTTGTGATGTTCAGATGTGCGTTGTGGAGTTGCGTGACGACAGAGGCAGGAAGGGAGGGAGGTAGTGAGCGCTACAGCACTGCTGTTTCCCTCCGCCCCCGGGGGCTCTCTCACAGGGCCCATCTCGCTGCTGCGCTGCTCCCTAATAGCCATCAGCTGACAAAGTTGATACCGAACTGGTCACGAGAATCTGTTTTATCCTCCCATGACTAATTCACTCTCTTTGTCACAAGGTTTCCCTCAAAGACGAATTAGACATCTGTTTCATCGGTACACATTGTCAATTTACCTTCCGAGGTGAAAGAAATTGTTCCCCAAACAACTAGCACTGCATGATTTACCAGCATGGTTACGTAGCTTATACTCTGACTAACTACTTACTGTATGCAGGGTTCTAAATTATTTTTTAAACAAATTGGTAGCACCAGTGCTCCCAACTTAAATGTTAGGAGTACCACATGAAATTTAGGCGCACAATATTTTTTATTTTATTGATTGCGATATAGCCTATATCGGGGCTACATGAATTCTAGCTAATTTTGAAGCACATGTTATGCTCTAGAAACTAATATGTAACGCTGTAAATATATTTGATTATTTAAAGCTACAATTTAATACGAATAGCTGTCATTGGAATTACATTTTTTTTTGTGGAATATTAGGTTGATACATTGTGCATTTCCTTTCTTTCTGTGCCCCTAAATGTTTGGATATACTGGTATTGACAGTGCCTTCAGAATGTATTCACACCCCTTGAATATTTTCACATTTTGTTACAGCCTGAATTTAAAGTGGATTACATAGGGATTTTGTGTCACTGGCCTACAGACAATAATTGCATTTTTTAAAAAAATTATGAAAAATAATGAAAAGCTGAAATGTATTGAGTCAATTTTCAACCGCTTTGTTATGTATGGCAAGCCTAAAAGTGTGATAAATTATTTTATTAACTTTTATTTAAACAGGCAAGTCAGTTAAGAACAAATTCTTATTTTCAATGACAGCCTAGTGCTTTGTTCAGGGGCAGAACGACAGATGTTTTACCTTGTCAGCTTGGGGATTCAATCTTGCAACCTTTCGGTTACTAGTCCAACACTATAACCTCTAGGCTATCTGCCACCCCAATAAGTCATATAATAACTTGCATGGATCACTCTGTGTGCAATAACAGTGTTGAAACAGGATTTTTGAATGACTACCTCATCTCTGTACCCAACGATATAATAATCTGTAAGGTCCCTCAGTGGAGCAGGGAATTTCAAACACGGATTCGAGAGGTGTTCCAAGAAAGACACCTTTTGGTAGATGGGTAAAAAAAAAAAGACAAGATCCCTATGAGCATTGTGAAGTTATTAATTGCACTTTGGATAGTGTATCGATACACTCAGTCACTACAAAGATACAAAGAAACCTCTCAGGGATTTCACCATGAGGCCAATGGTGACTTTAAAACTCCTACAGAGTTGAATGGCTGTGATAGGAGAAAATGGATGAACAACATTGTAGTTACTCCGTAATATTAACCGAATTGTGAGAGTGAAAAGATGGAAGCCTGTACAGAAAGAAAAAACATATTCCTAAACTTGCATCCTGTTTGCTTCTAGGCACTAAAGTAATACTGAAGTAATACTGCAAGAAATGTAGCAAATCAATTCCCTTTTTGTCCTGAATACAAAGTGTTATGTTTGGGGTAAATCCAATACAACACATTACTGAGTACCACTCTTCATATTTTCAAGCATAGTGGTGGCTGCATTATGTTATGGGTATGCTTGTAATCGTTAAGGACTGTGGAGCATTTCAGGATAAAGAAGAAACAGAATGGAGCTAGAGGAAAACCTGGTTCAGTCTGTTTTCCACAAGAGATTGGGAGAAGATTTAACCTTTCAGCAGGACAATAGCCTTAGACACCAGGCCAAATCTACACTGAAGTTGCTTAATCTACACTGAAGTTGCTTACCAAGAAGTCAGTGAATGTTACTGAGTGGCTGAGTTACAGTTGACTTAAATCTACTTGAAAACCTATGGCAAGACCTGAAAATGGTTATCTAGCAATGATCAACAGCCAATCTGACAGCATGTCATCGAACCCACAAATGCTGATGCTCTAGATATTCAACTAGTCTAAAGAAGGCCAGTTTTATTGCTGCTATAATCAGAACAACAGTTTTCAGCTGTGCTAACATAATTGCAAAAAGGGTTTTCTAATGATCAATTAGCCTTTTAAACCGATAAACTTGGATTAGCTAACACAACGTGCCAATGGAACACAGGAGTGATGGTTGTTGATAATGTAGATATGTAATGTAGATATTCCATAAAAAAATCTGCCGTTTCCAGCTACAATAGTAATTTACAATATTAACAATGTCTACACAGTAAATCGACATGTATAATCAGATTTCCTGATTTACCAATAACTCAGCTATCTCTTAATCAAACTCAATTAAGAGACGTACCATGGGCCTACATAACAAATTTGGTGTTATTTGGACTCTTTTGTCAAGACAATAAGTTTTGCAAAGGTGTTCCAAAATTTCCAAGACGGAGGAAAATCTATCCTGGCGTACCGTATGGGTCCTTGAGACCAATTTGTTCCTTACGAGAAAAGACTCCTAAACACAAAGTGTCTATTTTAAGTGAGACTGCTTATAACAGTGCAAGTTATAGACCAATCGGTGCCATTCTTTTTGACCAAGCTACCCATGGCCTCTAGTTCCTGTGTGACAAATTTAAAAATAGTTACCCATCTTTGCTTGAGTTATTTGATCATGTAAAAAAAATGTAATACAGAAAAGAATAGCTTCACTGTAAACCCCTAATTATTACAAACACCATAAATATGTACAGTTGAAGTAGGAAGTTTACATACACTTAGGTTGGAGTCATTCATTTGAGTCATTTGAGTCTATTGGAGGTGCACCTGTGGATGTATTTCAAGGCCTCCCTTCAAACTCACTGTCTTTTTGCTTGACAACATAGGAAAATTAGAAGAAATCAGCCAAGAGCTCAAAAAAATTATTGTTGACCTCCACATGTCTGATTCATCCTTGGGAGCAATTTCCAAACGCCTGAAGGTACCACGTTTATTTGTCAAATAATAGTACGCAAGTATAAACACCATGGGACCACGCAGCCGTCATACCGCTCAGGAAGAAGACGCGTTCTGTCTCCTAGAGATGAACGTACTTTGGTGCGAAAAGTGCAAATCAATCCCAGATCAACAGCAAAGGACCTTGTGAAGATGCTGGAGGAAACAGGTACAAAAGTATCTACATCCACAGTAAAACGAGTCCTATATTGATATAACCTGAAAGGCCGCTCAGCAAGGAAGAAGCCACTCCTCCATGACTGCCATAAAAAAGCCAGACTACAGTTTGCAGCTGCACATGGGGGGGGGGGGCAAAGATCATACTTTTTGGAGAAATGTCCTCTGGTCTGATGAAACTAAAATATAACTGTTTGGTCATAATGACCATCGTTATGTTTCGAGGAAAAAGGGGGAGGCTTGCAACCCGAAGAACACCATCCCAACTGTGAAGCCTGGATGTGGCAGCATCATGTTTTGGGGATGCTTTGCTGCAGGAGGGACTGGTGTACTTCACAAAATAGATGGCATCATGAGGAAAGTAAAATTATGTGGATATATTGAAGCAACATCTCAAGTCATTAGTCAGGAAGTTAAAGCTTGTTCGCAAATGGGTCTTCCAAATGAGCAATGACCCCAAGCATACTTCCAAAGTTGTGGAAAAATGGCTTAAGGACAACAAAGTCAAGGTATTGGAGTGGCCATCACAAAGCCCTCAATCCTATAGAAAATGTGTGCGCATAACTGAAAAAGCGTGTGCGAGCAAGGAGGCCTACAAATCCGACTCAGTTACACAAGCTCTGTCAGGAGAATGGGCCAAAAATCATCCAACTTATTGTGGGAAGCTTGTGGAAGGCTACCCGAAATTTAAAGGCAATGCTACCAAATACTAATTGAGTGTATATAAACTTCTGACCCACTGGGAATGTGATGAAAGAAAGAAATACTGAAATAAATCATTCTATTATTCTGACATGTCACATTCTTAAAATAAAGTGGTGATCATAACTGACCAAAGACAGGGAATTTTTACTAGGATTAAATGTCAAGAATTGTGAAAAACTGAGTTTAAAGTATATTTGGCTAAGGTGTATGTAAACTTCCGACTTCAACTGTAAATAACATTCCAACTTTTTAGGCATTTGAAGTCAAAAGAAATGAGCTGTTTAGCAGGCAAACCAAGACTGAGATTACACTGCAGTCGTATAGCGTTCGGTCCTGCAGTGTATGAGGTCCAGTTTATTTAAGGAGTGGGTCTGATACTGGCTAATAAATCATCTTAAAAGTGGAAGCATATGGCTTTAATGATGTGTCCAGAGTGCTGTGTCCAGCATGCATTGACCACTACATTTTCTCAATGTTAAGTTTTGCTGCATCTCTCATCCAGCTCTGTCCAAAAAGTATACATAACTGATTTTATATTCTGTACAGTGTCCATATTAGGTAAGCCTCAGTCTAAGCAGGACTTTTTTTTCAGTCTTAGTATTCTGACATGTCAAATGGCTTACCCCAGTGACCAGGTATTATGTAAAAGACCAGGGTAACATTGACAGGAGAGTGTGCTGGTAAGATGTAGTCTGGTCAGGTGTTCCCCTATGGCGATGAGAGGTCAGGATTGTCTCCCTGAGCAGGGGCAGGGAGGTCAGAGGAGAGGTCCCGCTCTGACTGCGAGCTGAGATTAATGGCACTACACTCTTTCACCTCTCCCACAGCAGCAGTGTACTGCCAGCTTACCTGTCAGCACTTTAAACACCCCTCTAACTGCTGTCACAACCACTTTCCCCCCTCACCTCTTCATGCTCAAGCAACACGGAAGAACTCTATTTCAGACTCCCATCTGTTTGGCTGTGACATTCCTCCTTTCCCTCTTTTAAAGGGACAGTGCAGTGCATAATATTTCCACAATATGTGGTCGAAAAAACACTCTGAAATTGTAAAAAATATAATAATACCACTATAGTGTAAGAACTGTACCTGTAATTTCAGCATATTTAGATGGGATGGAGATTTTGGCCCAGATCATGATGTCACAATATGATGAGATTATTCTGACCAACGACCAGGCGTCTTTTATTTGCATATGTACCCACCTACTTTGAAGGGCTCCGCGGTGAAAGCTCTAGATGATCCTATCCACCAATCAGGGCTGTGTATGTAAATGATTTTAAATTTGTATTAACACGCCCACATTATCGGGAGGCTCAGGGAAATAAATAATAAAGCATACATTTTGAGTTATTTTCATGAAATATACACACACAACGTGATTTATTAGACACACAGTGATGATATAAAACATTTTATGAAAAAGACTGCATGGGGGCTGATAATTTCAACCTTTGGCCCTTTTCACTAGGGGAGGAGTATAATGGTTACAAAGGAAGGATCAAGTAGAATACACATCAAAGCCTCCATAACTTCAGCCAGGTGCAACTCTCCCAGACTACTACTTTGATATGTATACCCGCCCAGATGGCTTCTCTATTTAAAACAGATAATACAATGTTAGAGGTTTTTAAAAGGGTTCTACAAACATTTCATGAATATTTCTGCGTTAC
This sequence comes from Oncorhynchus kisutch, assembly GCF_002021735.2. Lineage (NCBI taxonomy): Eukaryota > Metazoa > Chordata > Actinopteri > Salmoniformes > Salmonidae > Oncorhynchus > Oncorhynchus kisutch. The sequence goes on from NC_034175.2 coordinate 40,873,402, forward strand.
ATGTGAATAAAATGCATTTTCCACAGCAATACCTGTGCAGAGGCTATTTTAAACTCGGCCCGCGAGAGGGAGAGTCTAGATTAAAAGCAGTCTATTATTTTGTGACCTTTAGTTTGTAACAATAAACTTACAGTACAGGGCAACCGAACAACAGTGCTCTTTTGTGAGAGCAGCTCTCTCTGTGCAGCGGACGCTGATCTTTTGTGACAGCTGATGCACGTTTTTAAAGGTGTGACACAAGCCATTAGACTGTATATGAGAGCAGGGGACAGTAGTCTCAATAAAGGTAACACACTGGAAAATTAACCAAAACAAACTGTAACACGTGACAGGTTTTGCCATAATGGTCACATCAGAGAAATTATTCAACATAAAGAAATGGTAATGAGGGGGAGGAGGGGGGGAACTACCACCATTTTCACCAAACTTATACAATTTAATGTAAGATAAATCTGTATTGACAGATATGTAGACAAGGTTTGCACGTGCCGTAGTTTTTCTTGTTTTCCAATGTTTTTTAAGCATGCTGTTTGTCATGTTAACTAGCACACATGCAGTTTGTGAAGAGGCTGATTGTGACTGAGAGTGATTGGCCTTCTCTTTTTCTCCTCAGATGACATCATTAGCAAAGGCTGAAGGCAGCAGAGCCATCCATCTCTTCTTTCCTTCCTCTCTGAAATGGGACACTCCATTTAGTATGATATGTTTAATTTCGTATGGTATGTATTCATTTGTGGGATGTCCATCCCTCATTTCATATGATATGTTACAAATTGCAATTCGGTTATATTTGACGAATTTGCAAAATGTAGCATGTGTTACGAATGTGCAAAACATATGCTAGGCTAGGTGGCTAACATTAGCTAGCTCATTAAGGTTAGCTAGGCCAAGGGTATAGGGTTAAGGTTAAGTTTAGGAGTTAGGTTGAAGGGTTAAGGTTAGGGTTATGGTTACGGTTAGCTAAAAGGGTTATGGTTAGGGTTAGGTAAGGGTTAAGGTTAGGGGCTAACATGTAAGTAGTTGAAAAGTGCCTAATTAGCTAAAATACTAAGGTTGTCCATAATGAGATTTGAACTCGCAACCTTTGGTTTGCTAGACCTTTACGTTATACATCCACCAATCCACCCTGACCAGCTGTTGGACTTCTGTTTTTTTGCCTTAAGTAACCATCTATCTTATGTAACCTTACCAAACGTAACATATCATACTAAATGGAGTGTCTCGGATTTACGTACAGAATAATACGAAATGCTCTGAGACGAGGTTGTTGTATGAGAACAGCGCTAACAGAGTAGGCCTACTGTAGGTATAGGCTACAAAGCTGGCACCTCCTCCTACACAGTGGTGCCTTAGAAGGTAACTTTTTTTTTTACCTGTACAGTAAAGATACAGCATCTCTCGCTTGTCGTCATACACACCTTTCAAAAATATGTTTGACACACACTATCATATTCAAGATACACAATGTGCAATCAATCAATGTCAGGCCGACATGTCTGTATCATGCTTCTCATAAATGGGCGATGCTATTCTATTTGGGCCCATAATCGAAAGGTGGCTGGATCGACTCCCCGAGCTGACGAGGTAAAAATCTGTTGATCTGCCGCTGAGCAAGGCAGTTTACCCACTGTTCGCCGATGATGTCAACGTCGATTAAGACATCCCCCCGCAACTCTATGTTTCAGAGGGGTTGGGTTAAATGCGGAAGACACATTTCAGTTGAATGCATTCAGTTGTACAACTGACTAGGTGTCCCCCTTTCCCTTTCAATCAACTTGTAATGGTCACTACTGAATTGTCTCCACATCCCAAACTTGATGATTTCTCTCCAAAGGACAGGAGCATACAGTATATTTCTCATTATATCCTTTAGAGCCAAATATATTCTCTCTCTGTTCTGTTTCCTCTCTTTCGTACCACATCCAGCATCTTTGTGTCTGCTTTAGGGTTGTGGAAATCCTGGTTGAAGGATTCCTGGATTTCCTGCTTAATCCCATCTGAATTTGAATTTCGCAATCCCTAACTTTGTGTTTGGTATGTACCTGCTTCTCTCACAGCGTGAGGATGGTTTATAATGGACCAGCAGACTCGCTGACTCAACTTCTTCTCTGGCTGTAAGAAGTTGATTTAATGGAAGCAGACATCGATGTTGTGATGGTGGTGCTTCTCCAGACCGAGGCAATAATGGAGCCCGGCTCACAACTGGGACTGCTTCTGGCACAGTGAGAAGCAATTTGAGGAAGCTCAATAAGTCATGACCTGTAGATGTTTTATCATGAAGCACTGAGGCCAACTTTGATGTGCTGTGTGACAGAACTAGGCAGCGGCCCATTAAGCATGAATTCCCAAGGTAGGACTGCAACCCTGGAGCCTTTAAACACAAGACACTTTGCTCAACTGGCAAATCATATTAGAGTTTCTATGCAATAGCTTTTGTAAGTTGGCATGGTATACACTGACAATGTCTTATTTTATTTGAGGTACGTGTAGTGCTTCATAATGTCCTTATAAGGCCTTATAAAACACTCACAATGTGTTACGACACCAACTATGTTACTGTGTCTTCTTTTGCAATTCATTTGTCCCTTATACTAACATGGTAATATTTATCCTTTGCAAGCAGCATGTTACTCAACAACCATAATAATTGAGCCTAAAATCTCTTGACTGGACCTAAACTGTATATATCACTGGAGGTTGGTGGCACCTTAATTGGGGAGGACAGGCTAGTGGTAATGGCTGGAGCGGAATTGGTGGAACGGTATCAAATACATCAAACACATGGTTTGATGCCATTCCATTTTCTCTGTTCCAGCCATTATCATAAGCTGTCCTCCTCCCAGTAGCCTCCACCGGTATACAGATGCTGTCATTATTTTCAAAAGAATCTAGCTTTTTGCCAAATTCACCTAGCTGTTCACCAAATATGGAGTCTCAAAGGCAGTCGGACATGTTTTTAAGTGGTTCTGAATCCATCTGTTGTCCTTTTAGGATGTTAGGTTTTTGCCAAAGGTTGCTCCTTACTTGTACACAGGCTGAGTGCAGCTGACAGCTGGGGAGCACTGGAGTGCACTGAAGACCAGATGGCGCCGAAGAACATGGCTGACATTTTACATTCTCCCAACCAATTGTGCTAGCTTGTTAGTTTTTTTTGCGTTTTGTGCAACTTATTTTTTTACTTATTGTGTACATAATGCTACCGTCCTTTATGACCGAAAATAACTTCTGGACATCAGAACAGCGATTACTCACCGCGGACTGGAATAAAACATTTTCTTTAACGTGTCCGATGAGAAGGATATTCTGCTTTCACTGGAACAGGCCCAGATCCACACCTTTTGCTTGAAGAAAAGACTCAGGAAAAGGGGCCGCAGATCAGGCAGCCTTCTGAGAGGGGTGGGGGTGTGTCTATTTGTCAATAACAGCTGGTGCGCAATGTCTAATATTAAAGAAGTCTCGAGGTATTGCTCACCTGAGGTAGAGTACCTTGTCATAAGCTGTAGACCACACTATCTACCAAGAGAGTTCTCATCTATATTATTCGTAGTCATCTATTTACCACCACAGAACAAAGCTTGCACTAAGACAGCTCTCAACCAACTCTATAATGCCATAAGCAAAAATGAAAATGCTCACCCAGAAGCGTCGCTCCTAGTGGCCGGGGACTTTAATGCAGACAAACTTAAATTAGTTTTACCAAATTTTTACCAGCATGTCACATGTGCAACCAGAGAATACCTTTTTTTGTGGGAGGAGGATATCCTCCCTGACCTCCTCCCAACACTGAAGCATGCACGAGAGCACCAGCTGTTCTGGATGACTGTGTGATAACGGTCCGGTAGCCGATGTGAAAAAAAACCTTTAAACAGGTCAACATTCACAAAGCTGCTGGGTGAGACGGATTACCATGACGTGTACTCAAAGCATGCGCTGATCAACTGTCAAGTGTCTTCACTGACATTTTCAAACCCTCCCTGACTGAGTCTGTAATACCTACATGTTTCAAGCAGACCACCATAGTCCCTGTGCCCAAGGAAGCGAAAGTAACCTGCCTAAAGGATTACCTCCCCGTGGCACTCACGTCGGTAGCTATGAAGTGCTTTGAAAGGCTGGTCACGGCTAACATCAACAGCATCCTCCCGGACACCCTAGACCCACTCCAATTCGCATACCGCCCCAACAGATCCACAGATGACGCAATCTCAATCGCACTCCACACTGCCCTTTCTCACCTGGACAAAAGGAACACCTATGTGAGAATGCTATTCATTGACTACAGCTCAGCGTTCAACACCATAGTGCCCATGAAGCTCATCACTAAGTGAAGGACTCTAGGATTAAACACATCCCTCTGCAACTGGATCCTGGACTTCCTAACAGGCTGCCCCCAGGTGGTAAGAGTAGGCAACAACACGTCTGCCACGCTGATCCTCAACACTGGGGCCCCTCAGGGGTGTGTATTTACTCCACTCCTGTATTCCCTTTTCACCGATGACTGCGTGGCCAAACACGACTCCAACACCATCATTAAGTTTGCTGACGACACAACAGTGGTAGGGCTGATCACTGACAACGGTGAGACAGCTTATAGGGAGGAGGTCAGAGAACTGGCAGTGTGCTGCAAGGACAACAACCTCTTCCTCAATGTGAGCAAGACAAAGGAGCTGATCATGGACTACAGGAAGAGGCAGGCTAAACAGGCCCCTATTAACATTGATGGGGCTGTAGTGGAGTGGGTCGAGAGCTTCAGGTTCCTTGGTGTCCACATCACCAACGAACTATCATGGTCCAAACATACCAAGAAAGTCGTGAAGAGGGCACGACAAAACATTTCCCCCCTCAGGAGACTGAACAGATTTGGCATGGGTCCCCAGATCATCAAAAGGTTCTGCAGCTGCACGTCGAGAGCATCCTGACCGGTTGCATCACCGCCTGGTATGGCAACTGCTCGGCATCTGACCGTAAGGCGCTACAGAGGGTAGTGCGAACGGCCCAGTACAAGCTTCCTGCCATCCAGAACCTATACAATAGGCGGTGTCAGAGGAAAGCCCATAAAACTGTCAGAGACTCCAGTCACCCAAGTTATAGACTGTTTTCTCTGTTACCGCACGGCAAGCGGTACCGGAGCGTCAAGTCTAGGACCAAAAGGCTCCTCAACAGCTTCTATCCACAAGCCCTAATACTGCTGAACAATTAAAATCACAATTTACATTGACCCCCCCCTTCACCCCCACCTACATGTACAAATTACCTCAACTAACCTGTACCCCCGCACGCTGACTCGCTACCAGTGACCCCTGTATCTAGCCTCGTTATTCTTAATGTGTTACTTTATATTATTACTTTTTATTTTAGTCTACATGGTAAATATTTTCTTAACTCTTCTTGAACTGCACTGTTGTTTAAAGGCTTGTAAATCAGCGGTAAAGTAAAGCTGAAGTCTCCATTTGTTGTATTCGGCGCATGTGACAAATAAAGTTAGATTTGATTTGAAGAGCCAGCCAGGACACCACTGGTTGTCAGCCAAGTCCAATCTGTCACTGGAGATTTTCCACGCTGAGGTCTGAGCAAACACAATTCATTTGTAACATTGTTCATCCATGAGTTCTTTGGCAGGCACGAGGTGGAAATAAGAGGGATTGTATTTTTGGATCGAGCTCTTACTAATGTTTTTTTGAAATGTTGTTTCTGTTTCTAGATTTTTTGTCGGTTTTGTCCTGGTTCAGTTCCACTTGTGAATCACCTGTTTGTATGAATGCATCATGGACAATGCCTGTATACTATACAGGTTGTTGAATGCCATGGACTGTTACAGTGTTAAGCGTTTTATACAGTAATGAACTATATATCAGTTGTTCCCAACCTGCGGTACTAGGACCCATGGGGGTACTTATCCTATCCACAGTGGGTACTTGAGGAGACTCATGAGACCATAGGACTACTGGTCAAATGTATATGAAGGGGTACTTCAGGGGTACTCCAGGCAGAGCAAAATTCAGTTGATGGTACAGTAACCGAAAAAGGATTGGGAACCACTACATTATATTATGAACTATGGAGATGACAGCTGGATTAGAGCAATATCCTTGGTACCTTGGCTTGTTCTGTGAGTTACACATATGAAATATTCACAAGCAACAAGCAAAACAACATTTAGAATATTAGATTCATCGACTAACAACGGCAACCTACAATGCCTTACAGATGAAATATATTCTAGGCACACTATGTATTTTGCCTGAAAGAGCTGCTTCTGTGAAATGACTACTGTATTATAGGCAGCATCTGTGATAATGTTTCACCTTGCACTGAGCTGATCTGAGCATCTTTTGAAAGACATCTTCCTTCTGTCTAGACAGGGGCTGGATGGATGACATGTGGTGTGAGAGTGAGTTCTGCATTTCTGATGTCACGGTGTATCTGTAGAGGAGGGGCCTCATCACTGCTACCCAAATTGAAAGTGGCTGTCAGAGCCCACTGCACTCAGCACAGAGAGATTCAGGCATGATCAATATCACCGCAAAATAATTTGAACTGTTTGCTTTTTTTTAAAGAGAGAGAGAGAGAGAGAGAGATGCGTGCGCATTTTGCATGCATCTGTCTCTATGACCATCTTCTTTGTGTGTGAGATGCAGGTGAAGGTTTTCTTGACTTCAGGCCCCTCCCAAGTAACAGCCATCTTGGCCTAACCATCGTTTAAAAAAAGTACTGCACTGGAACTAAATGTATTTTAACAGCTTTCAGGGGAGTAATCTTTCTACCAAACAATTGCAAAATGTTCGGTTTTGCAACTAAAACTAGAGTTTCTAGTAGACAAATTCAGGTAAGTCCCTCTCCATTATGTTCCGTTTGCTTCCGTCTAAGAAACGTTTTGCAACAGAATCGGTGGAATGAACCCACCTCAGGTTGTAAAGGTTCTGCACTGAAATGTGCTGGAGTGCGTGCTAGCACGGCATGGGGTCAGAGAAGGCATTGCTTTTCATGGAATCCCTCTCTCTTGAGAGAGCATATAATACCTGAAGCCCTACTATTGGGTCTGCAGTATACCACCACAACAACAACAGGCGTATTATATTTGAATGCTTCTTAGGTGCTGGACAACACAAGTGTTCAAATATAAATGATTGAAGGTATAAACAGGAGAAAGACCGGGGCATGTGCACTGAGACAAGCCATGGATAAATATTGCATATTTCTATTAAACACCCCACTGTTTGATGAGGATGTCCTCAGGTGCACCAATGTATTATTCATGTCCATCACTACTGTTGGCAAAACCCCAAAGGGTTTGCAAACCGAAGCTTTTCTGTTTGAATCATTTTTCTCTTGAGTGTAACTCTACATCTGTAAAATGATTTGTCTTATCTAAAAAATTAAAATATGTCTCACAGTGGTATGCTTGTATGCAAGTTGCTGTACTTGGAGTCATGAGAGAGACTGTTTTGTGTAGGTTTAGGTATGTCACTCTTTAAAATGGGGAGGACTGTATTGGCTCCCGAGTGGTGCAGCGGTCTATGGACCTGCATCTCATTGTTAGAGGCGTCACTACAGACCCTGGTTTGATTCCAGGCAGTATCACAACCGGCTGTCATTGGGAGTCCCATAGGGTGGCGCACAATTGACCCAGTGTCGCCAGGGTAGGCTGTCATTCTAAATAAAAAATGTGTGCTAAACTGACTTGCCTAGATAAATGAAGGTTCTATAAAAAAAAAGTTTTTTTTAAAGTGTAATGAGAATGTTATAGAGGTATCATGGAAAACAGTGCTCCACTATTCCCTTAAAACTATAAACTTCACTCCATATCAGTCGTTTGACAGAATAAAAACCACTATGCATTCAATCAGCTGAGTGGCATTGCCATGGAATTCAAAAAGCGGTTTTGAAAGTTTATTTGAAGACCAACAAGCAAAGAGGCTGTAGGCCCTTTCAAACAGCCAGCTGTGCTCAAAGTTGTGTCCGGAAAAATAATTACTATAGACATTGTTATCTCAACGCAATAGTAGTATAGTAATAGTAATGGTAATAGTATAGTGTAGTAATAGTTAACCCTCTGTGATGAGATTCTGATAAAAGTATAAACTAACTGGCACAGAGTTGGATGATCATCGGGAGGTTGATACACCCACAATCACTCTTACTATAGAATTGAAATGGATTTCAATATCACATTGACATAATATAACATTTATTTGTATTTTTAAGCAACACGCACAAATTGTTCTGTGTGATATCATGAGGAATGGGTAGTATTTGTTTTGTATTGCATAGTACTCATTGTCCACAGTGTGGAGTGTTGAAACCGAGTAAACTTTTCATCAAAAGAAGATGTACAAGAGACTTGGGGACGGTTTCCCAGACACAGATGAAGTCTGATCCTGGACTAAACAGAACTCAGTGGAGATTCGACATCAAAACACTTAGTCTAGGTTTGACCTGTGTCTGGGAAGCCGACTTGAAAGGGGTATCTGTATAGCTCACGTTGTATCTATAAACTTCAGCAGGCTACAGTATTTTTCAAAAGTGCAGAATAAAAATGCTCTTCTTGTGAAATGCATTATTTTTGCACTATTTGCATTATTTTTGATAACGTCCAAGATTAAGAAGTAAAAAAAAAACTGAAGTAGATGATCCCAAAAAACTATTTTGTGATTGAGTACACAAGGTATGGTCCTTTTCGATGTCCTCCCTTCCAAAACACTTCTTGCCACAGTAGTGTTTGGCAAGGTTTATTGTTTCCTATGAGAACAGAAAAGTGTTCCCATCGCATACTAACCCCAAGGCTATAAGTTCTGAAAGCACACACATGACAGGAGGGCACAAACATGACAGGAGGGCACACACATGACAGGAGGGCACACACATGACAGGAGCACACACACACACAAGGATGACTGTGAAGTTAACAAGTGTACAGGGATGTATTGTTGAGATGATAAATCCCTTTGATATTTCGGTGGGAAACAATCAACAACACAGGAGGGCTCTGACTCATCCCAAGGCTGGCACCCAGCTGAGACGAGATATACCGGTAATGGAATTATCCTACAAACCAGTCCAAAGAGATTTGTCACCATCGCTTAAATCCCACAATTACTGATGTTGTCGGAGAATCATTACGCTAGGAGGCAAGAAGACATTACCCAGTGCTTATTTTAGTCCTACTACCTTATCTCTCTTTGACAGGCGTCTCTGTGTTTTTCTCGCCGAGTCTGTGAGCACGATATGGCCTTTTGGAGAAGGGGGAGAATGGGACCCAGTGCCAGTGAGGTGCAAGGAGTGAATAGGGGAGATGATTGTGTCTGTCATGCCGCAATTTGAAGCTGTCAGTGGCAATTGAGATCATTGACTACCTCCACCAACCAGCAGAGCTCTGCACCAATCAGCTGGACAGTAGTTTATTTGTTGCCATAATCAACACCCTGGAGATTCCCTGTCCCTAGACAACTAGTGAGTATCTGCATCCCATATGGCACCCTATGCCTTATATAGTGCCCTACTTTTGACCAGGGCCAATAGAGCACTATACAGTGCATTCGGGGAAAGTATTCAGACCCCTTCCTTTTTTCCACATTTTGTTACGTTACAGTCTTATTCAAAAAATGGATTTAAAAAAAATCCTCATCCTACACACAATACCCCATAATGACGAAGAAAAAACAAGTTGTTTGACATTTAAAAAATGTATTAGTAATAAAAAAACATAAATACCTTATTTACATAAGTATTCAGTCCCTTTGCTATGAGACTTGATATGGAGCTCAGGTGTATCCTGTTTCTATTGATCATCCTTGAGATGTTTCTACAACTTGATTGGAGTCCACCTGTAGTAAATTCAATTGATTGGACATGATTTGGAAAGGTTTCACAGTTGACAGTGCATGTCAGAGTAAAAACCAAGCCATGAGGTCAAAGGAATTGTCCAAGGAGTTCCAAGACAGGATCTGTGTCGAGGCACAGATCTGGGGAAGGGTACCCAAACATTTATGCACCATTGAAGGTCCCCTTGAACATAATGGCCTCCATCATTCTTAAATGGAAGAAGTTTGGAACCACCAAGAATCTTCTAGAGCTGGCCTCTCGGCCAAACTGTGCAATCGGGGGAGAAGGGCCTTGGTCAGGGAGGAGACCAATAACCCGATGGTCACTCTAACAGAGCTCCAGAGTTCCTCTGTGAAGATGGGAGTAACTTCCAGAAGGACAACCATCTCTGTAGCACTCCACCAATCAAGCCGTTGTGGTAGAATGACCAGACAGAAGACACTCCTCAGTAAAAGTCACATGACAGCCTGCTTGAAGTTTGCCAAAAAGCACCTAAAGGACTCTCCGACCATGAGAAACAATATTTTTTTCTGGTCTGATGAAACCAAGATTTAACTCTTGGGCCTGAATTCCAAGCATCACGTCTGGAGGAAACATGGCACCATCCTTACGGTGAAGCAAGGTGGTGGCGGCATCATGCTGTGGGGATGTTTTTCAGGGGCAGGGACTGTGAGACTAGTCAGGATGGAGGGAAAGATGAACGGAGCAAAGTGCAGAGAGATCCTTGATGAAAACCTGCTCCAAAGCACACTGGACCGCAGACTGGGGCGAAGGTTCACCTTCCAACAGGACAACAATCCTAAACTCACAGCCAAGACAACGCAGGAGCAGCGTTGACAAGAGCAGCAAGACAAGTCTCGCCTTGAGTGGCGCAGCTAGAGCCAGGACTTAAACCCGATTGAACATCTCTGGAGAGACCTGAAAATAGCTGTGCAGCGATGCTCCCCATCCTGACAGAGCTTGAAAGCATCTGCAATGAAGAATGCCAAGCTTGTAGCGTCATACCCAACAAGACTTGAAGCTCTAATTTGCTGCCAGGTGCTTCAACAAAGTACTGAGTAAAGGGTCTGAATTCTTATTTCACTGTGATTTTTCCATTTTAAATGTTTTTTTTAATAGATTTGCAAAAATAAAAATGTTTTTGCTTTGTCATTATGGGGTATTTTAGATAGATGTAGATGGATGGATGAGGGATGAGGGGGGGGGCAATTTAATCCATTTTAAAATAAGGCTGTACCGTTTGAATCCTCGTGCTGACTGGGTGTAAAATGTGCCATTGAACATGCTACTTAATCCTAATTGCTCCTGTAAATCGCACTGGATAAGAGTGTCTGCTAAATGACCAAAATGTAAATATACAGTGCCTTTTGAAAGTATTCATAACCCTTGACTTACTCCACATTTGTTTGTATTACAGACTGAATTCAAAATGTTTAAAATGTATCATTTTTCTCACCCATCTACAGACAATACCACATTGTCTGTAGATTAGTGAAAACCTGTTTTAAGAAACTGATGCAAGTTCATTGAAAATGAAATACAGAAATATCTGATTTACATAAGTATTCATTCCCCTGAGTCAATCATTTGTAGAAGCATCTTTGTCAGTGATTATAGCTGTGAGTCTTTCTGGGGAGGTCTCTAAGAGCTTTGCACACCTGGATGGTACAATATTTACTCATTATTTAAAAAATAATTATTCAAGTTCTGTCAAGCTGATTGTTGATCATTGCTAGACAGCAAGTTTTAAGTATTGCCATAGATTTTGAAGCCGATATAAGTCAAAACTGTAACTAGGCCACTAAGGAACATTCAATGTTGTCTTGGTAGCAACTGCAGTGTATGTTTGGCCTTGTGTTTTAGGTTATGGTTCTGCTGAAAGGTGAATTTGTCTCCTAATGTCTGTTTGAAAGCAGACTGAAGCAGGTTTTTTTTATAGGATTTTGCCTGTGCTTAGCTTTATTCCATTGTTGATCCATCCTCAGTTTTGTCCTATCACAGCCATTAAACTTTGTAACTGTTTTAAAGTCCCCATTGGCCTCATGGCAACTGAGTTAGGAAGGATCGTTGTAGTGACTGGATGTATTGATACACCATCCAAAATGTAATTAACAAATTCACCATGCTCAAAGGGATATTCAGTGTCTGCTATTTATTTTATTTTTACCCATCTACCAATAGGACCCCTTCTTTTTTGGGGGAGGGCTAGATTTAATATCGCAGATAGATTGCGGCTTCTATCAATGTAATTGTCTGCATTATTTCCAATCCCCCATATAAATGACGTGGCTTCCTACTCCACAGCTCCCTCTATTTCGTTGGACTGGGCCACGGCCGTCAGGGAGAGAGTAGAGGAAGAGCTGGGTTCCTATGGGTTCATGGCTCTGTTCAGGGGGATCTTCGACCATCCGCCAGAGGGTAGAGAGGGGGGGTGAGCGCCTATTCCAACTACGGCAGGAGGGCCAGACCACGGCGGAGTACGTGCTCACCTCTCAGACAGTAGCCGTCGTAGACAGCTGAGGTTCTGTTTTATTGCGGACAGGATGGGCACCAGCTTCAACGGTGTCCAGTACGTTCTAACCAGGGATCCACGGGAGCAGAGGGACAGCCACGTCATCTGTCTCCTGGGTTAGGCGTGAGTATTCCATCATAATCACTTTCCGCCAAACTTTTTCTAGTAACAATTTGACTGGCTGGCTGTCTTTCATTTTTTTTTTTCTACAGCTGTAGTGGACTCCGGTGCCATGGGGAATTTGATTGACCAGCCCCTCGCCTCCTCACCTCATACCCGCTCTCCTCTTCTTGTCCGGGTTCAAGCACTGGATAGTCAACCACTGAGATCGGGGATGATCACACACATCACAGCACCACCCTCACCGCGGAATCCATACATCAAGAAAGCCTTCCCTTCCTCATCATCAGTACACAAGATCATCCTCTGCCTCCCACGGCTTCAACGTTATAACCACACCATCTCATGTCTGGGGATGAAAATTGCAGACTGGACACCCGAATGCCGGAAGACCTGTTTACCCTTTCCCTGTGATTCCACGTCGGTTGAAAGTCCTGTGGTTGCCCTTCAGCCCAACAGAGGCATACCAAGATCTTCAGGAGGTTTTTTACAAGACCCAGGCCACCTGTCTCCCTCCTCGTCGCCTCTGGGACTGTGCCATCGACCTGCTTACAGGCTATACATCTCTGCGCGGCCCCATCTAACCTCTGTCGGTGGCAAAAGCCCAGGCTATGGAGGAGTACATCCAGGAGGCTCTCCAGCAGGGTTCCATTCGGCACGTCCACCTCCGCTGCATCGGCAGGCTTCTACTCCGTGGCCAAGAAGAACGAAGGATTGCGTTTGAGCAATCGATTACAGAAATCTGAATTCCATCACCACAAAGTACCGCTACCCTTTCCCGTTGGTGCCAGCCGCAATTGAACAACAGCCGTTTATTCAAAAAGTTGGGCCGGCGGAGTGCCTACAATTTGATCCCCACCTGGGAGGAGGATGAATGGAAGATGGCCCTCAGCACGATGTCTGGTCGCTACGAGTACTTGGTGATGCCTTTTGGATTGGCCGACGCTCCGTGAGTGTTCCAGGCATTTGTCACAGAGGTGTTCCGTGACATGCTCGGACACTAGGTGGTCATGCACATCGACTCGGCTACCTTGGAGGAGCACATCGCTCATGTCCATGTAGTCCTGGTACACCTCCTGACCAACCACCTGTACGTCAAGGCAGAGAAGTGACCATTCCATCAGGGGTAGGTCTCCTTTTTGGGTTACCGGATCAGTTCGCAAGGAGTCATGATGGATGAGAGGAATGTGGATGCTGTCAAGGTCATGGCTAGTCCCAATCACCACAAAGGAGTAACAATGTTTTTGGGGGATTTGCCAACTTCTACCACCAATTCATTAAGAACTTTCGCTCGATCGCCTCTCCTCTCACTTCTTTCCTCAAAGTTGGTCACCGGAAGTTGGGATGGAACTCTGCAGCTGATAAAGCCTTCCACCTACTGAAGGGTCATTTCACCTCTGCCCCGTTGTTTAAACATTCAGATCCTACGTTGCTCTTCGCGGTGGAGGTGGACGCTTCAGAAGTAGGTGTGGGGGCTGTCCTGTCCCAACATCAAGGTAATCAATAACCGGACCTGCTTCCAGACTCCCTGCATCTACATTACACCTCCTCTAATTTGAGTTAACTACTGGACAACAATACTTGGGCTTCTACTTCCAGCTGATACATACTATATATATTTTATGGACACAGTATATTAGTTATCTCAGCTCCCCTCGACCCCTCAAATCCAGTTTTGATTTTTGTTAGCCATATACACTATATGGTAAAAAGTATGTGGACACGCCTTCAAATTAGTGGATTAGGCCATTTCAGCCACACCTGTTGCTGACAGGTGTGTAAAATCGAGCACACAGCCATGCAATCTCCATAGTCAAACATTGGCAAACATCGGCAGTAGAATGGCCCATACTAAAGAGCTCAGTAACTTTCAACGTGGCACTGTCATAGGATGCCACCTTTCCAACAAGTCAGTTCATCAAATGTCTGCCCTGCTAGAGCTGCCCAGTCCACTGTAAATGCTGTTATTGTGAATTGGAAATGTCTAGGAGCAACAACAGCTCACAGAACTGGACCGCAGAGTGCTGAAGCGCATAGCAAGTAAAAATCGTCTTTCCTTGGTTGCAACACTCGCTACCGAATTTCAAACTGCCTCTGGAAGCAATTAAGAACTGTTCAATGGGAGCTTCATGAAATGGGTTTCCATGGCCGAGCAGCTGCACATAAGCCTAAGATCACCATGCACAATGCCAAGCGGTTGCTGGATTGGTGTAAAGCTCACCGCCATTGGACTCTGGAGCAGTGGAAATGTGTTCTCTGGAGTGATTATTCACGCTTCACCATCTGGCAGTCTGACAGACAACTCTGGATTTGGCAGATGCCAGGAGGACGCTACTTGTCCCATTGCATAGTGCCAACTGTAAAGTTTGGTGGGAGGAGGTATAATGGTCTGGGGCTGTTTTTCATGGTTTGGGCTAGGCCCCTTAGTTCCAGTGAAGGAAAATCTTAATGCTACCACATTGCATTCTAGATGATTCTGTGCTTCTAACTTTGTGGCAAAAATTTGGAAAAGGCCCTTTTCTCTTTCAGCATGAAAATTTCCCCTTGCAAGATCCATACAGAAAAGGTTTGTCGAGATCGATGTGGAGAACTTGATTGGCCTGCACAGGGCCCTGACCTCAACCCCATCAAACACCTTTAGGATGAATTGGAACACTGACTGTGAGCCAGGCCTAATCGGCCAACATCAGTGCCCGACCTCACTAATGCTTTTGTGGCGAATGGAAGCAAGTCCCCGCAGCAATGTTCCAACATCGAGTGGAAAGCCTTCCCAGAAGAGTGGAAGCTGTTACAGCAGTAAAGGGGGGACCAACTCCATATTTTGGAATGAGATGTTCAATGAGCAGGTGCCCACATACTTTTGGTCATGTAGTGTATTTTTCACTACTGTGATGTTTCATGAAGGTCCTGAACCTTTCTGCAGATTGTAAATTAAAAACGTATTATATTTTTAATTGACTATGACTTTTCAAATCACCCAGCAGTGCTATTTGCAGAGGTAGCGCCAGATACATGTTGAAATTCTTCAGCCATTCCTGAACCTGCGACCAAAAACAAGCAACATATTGGCAGTACCAAAACAAGTCCAATCAAATCCAATTTTATTGGTCCCATACACATATTTTGCAGATGTTGTTGCGGGTATCGAAATGCTTGTGTTCCCAGCTCCAACAGTGCAGTAGTATCTAACAATACACAACAATACACACAAAACTAAAAGTTAAATAATGTAATTAAGAAATATATATATATTAGATTGAGCAATGTCGGAGTGGCATTGACTAAAATACCATAGAATACAGTATATACAGTACATATGAGATGAGTAAACCAGTATGTAAACATTATTTAAACATGATTAATGTGACTGGTTTTCCATTATTAAAGTGGCCAGTGATTCCAAGTCTATGTATATAGGGCAGCAGCCTCTAAGGTGCAGGGTTTTGTAACTGGGTGGAAGCCGGCTGGTCATGGCTATTTAACAGTCTGATGGCCTTGAGATAGAAGCTGTTTTTCAGTCTTTCGGTCCAAGCTTTGATGCAACTGTACTGACCTCGTCTTCTGGATGATAACGAGGTGAACAGGCTGTTGCTCGGGTGGTTGATGTCCTTGATGATCTTTTTGGCCTTCCTGTGACTTTGGATGCTTTAGGCTCACTACCCTTTTCAAGAGCCCTGCAGTTGCGGGCAGTGCAGTTGATGTACCAGGTGAGACGGGCCGACAGGATGCTCTCAATTGTGCATCTGTAAAACTTTGTGAGGGTTTTAACGGCCAAGACATATTTATTAAGCCTCCTGAGGTTGAAGAGGCGCTGTAATGTCTTCTTCACCACACTGTCTGTGTGGGTGGACCATTTCAGATCATTAGTGATGTGTACGCTGAGGAACTTGAAGCCTTCCACCTTCTCCACTGCGGTCCCATCGATGTAGATACGTGTTCTAATGTGATCTAAGGATTCTGTCTCTTCGCAGCAAAATATGCAGAGCTGGAATGGTTGTATCCCCAATATATATATATAACATACTATCGGTTGCAAGAATTTTGTATAATCATTTAAATGGAAAAACTCTACGTTTTGAATCCGACGTCAATTTGTGTATCAATTAATAAACCATGTGCCATGGAATTGGTGCATCGAAAATCTCTTTCCAACTATTTTGCAATCTACGTGGCACAGCTGCCAATATTTTGGTCTTTAAATGAAACTGGTATGCTTTTTCATTTGTCACAATTTTCTTTAACCAATTTTGGTCTTTAATGCAGGGCCTTCAGACAGGTTCATTACTTTTTCCCCCTTCCACTTTCCTCTTCCATTTTTGCGGTAATGCTGCAATTAGTTGCTTATCATTTAGAATTTTTTATTTCTATATATTTTTGTTAGCTGCATGTGTGACATAACTCCACCAGTCCTATTTATAATTTAATTTATAAAGATCATACCGTTTAAATGTTTTTGTTTCTCCAAAAATTAGAGATGATTTCCTTTTCAAATAACCGAAAGTGAGAGGTTGTAATCTGAATAAAGGGAAAAAGGCCCTTCTTGAACACAGACTGAGTCAGTCTTACTTATGTGCTAGAGAAACATTTAGGGTTGAAGTATAGTTTTTGTATGACTAAAGCCTTTAGTGAGAGGTCTATTGCTTTAATATTGAATCATTTCTGCCCTCCGAATTCATATTATATAAATAGGCCCACTTAATTTTGTCCAAATTAAATGTAATATTTTTTGCTCATACGGTGCCTTCGGGAAGTATTCAGACCCCTGGCCTTTTTCAACATTTTGCTACGTTACAGCCTTTTTCTAGAATGTATTAAATTGTTTTTATTTTCTCTTCAATCTTTACACAATACCCCATAATGACAAAGAAAAAACTGATTCATAGAAATGTTTGCATTTACATAAGTATTCAGACCCTTTACTCAATACTTTGTTGGGAATGATTACAGCATTTAGTCTTCTTGGGTATGATGCTACAAGCTTGTCACACCTGTATTTGGGGAGTTTCTCACATTCTTTTCTGCAGATTCTCTCAAGTTCTGTCAGGTTGGATGAGGAGCATGGCTGCACAGCTATTTTCAGGTCTCTCTAGAGATGTTAGATCGGGTTCAAGTCCGGGCTCTGGCTGGGTCACTCAAGGACATTCAGAAACTTGTCTCAAAGCCACTCCTGCATTGTCTTGGCTGTGTGCTTAGGGCCATTGTCCTGTTGGAGGGTGAACCTTCGCCCCAATCTGAGGTCTTGAGTGCTCTGGAGTAGGTTTTCATCAAGAATCTCTCTGTACTTTGCTCCATTCATCTTTGCCTCGATCTTGACTAGTCTCCTAGTCCCTGTCACTGAAAAACATCCCCACAGCATGATACTGCCACCACCATGCTTTACCGTAGGGATGGTGCCAGGTTTCCTCCAGATGTGACGATTGGCATTCAGGCCAAAGAGTTCAATCTTGTTTTCATCCGACCAGAAAATCTTGTTTCTCATGGTCGGAGAGTCTTTACATGTCTTTTGGCAAACTCCAAGCAGGCTGTCATGTGCCTTTTACTGAGGATTGGCTTCTGTCTGGCCACTACCACAAAGCCCTGATTGGTGGAGTGCTGCAGAGATGGTTGTTCTTCTGGAATGTTCACCACAGAGGAACTCCAGAGCTTTGTCAGAGTGACCATCGGTTCTTGGTCACCTCCCTGACCGAGGTCCTTCTTCCCTGATTGCTCAGTTTGGCCGGGCGGACATCTCTAAGAGGAGTTTTTGTGGTTTCAAACTTCTTCCATTTAACAATGATGGAGGCCACTATGTTCTTTGGGACCTTCAATGCAGCAGACATTTTTTGGTCCCCTTCCCCAGATCTGTGCCTCGACACAATCCTGTCTTGTAGCTCTACGGACAATTCCTTCGACCTCGTGGCTTGGTTTATGCTCTGACATGCACTGTCAACTGTGTCCAAATCATGTCCAATCAATTTAATTTATCACAGGTGGACTCCAATCAAGTTGTCGAAACATCTCAAAGATGATCAGTGGAAACAGGATGCACCTGAGCTCAATTTCGAGTCTCATAGCAAAGGGTCTAAATACTTATGTAAATAAGGTACTTTTGTTTTTTATATTTGATAAATGTGCTAAAAATTCTAAAACTCTGTTTTCGCTTTGTCATTATGTGGTATTGTGTGTAGAATGCTGAGATGTTTTATCTATTTAATACCTTTTAGAATAAGGCTGAACGTAAGAAAATGTGGAAAAAGTCCAGGGGTCTGAATACATTTTGTGGTGTGTAAACCACCATAGAATTAGGTCCCCCACACACCAGTATCTTGAAAAAGAAAACTGGCATAGATTCTGGATGAGATCGCACGCTATGCTCGAGAGTATTGGTATATAACATTTTCTATTGATCAAATCATATCATGATCTACAATAGAAGACAGCCTATACTGTCAACATTTTACATTTATCCAGAGCGACTTACAGTAGTAGTAAGTGCATACATTTCCATTGGTACTGCTGCCCCGTGGGAATTTAAGCCACAACCCTGGCGTTGCCAGTGCCATGCTCTACCTACTGAGCCACACAGGATCGTGTCATTACTAGTGTTTGTAACTGCTTATTATCACCTAATAATATATAATTATATCAGTTGAATTTCTAGCCGGAATCTGTTGATATGAATGAAATCACTCAAATGTGTCTGGAAAAGTACCCTACTAAAGACTGCATCACAGTGTGACATGCCCTCCATTAGATCAGTGACATCATTACAGCCGTGCTACAGCAGACTGCAAATTGTTTTGTTGGATATTAAACTGCTCCACAACATTCTCCTGCAAGCTATTCACAGCAATTCATTCATGAAATAATCACTCTGCGCTTAAAAAGAAGTAGTCTTATCCAGAAAACTATGCAGCCTGCTGTTCTGACCTACATTAGACATCTCAACAAAGTTGATGCCTGATTGTTTTTTTTCTTCGGAGGAGGAGGAATACGTTACCTCTTGAATTGTTTTGTGTGTTTGTTGTTTCAGATGATGCGGTTCATTCAAGAATTGGACAATACAGCCACACTGACTTCTCAATGGGCAGAAGTGGAAGTCATCATCTGATACAATATACACACACACACACACTTTAAGAGGCAGTGTGGCGTACAGCTGCCTTGTTTTTAACCAACCCTGTTTAGCCCATACCTTATCCATCTCAGCCCTACATGTTACAGATGCCTACTCCCCCATTTATAATGAAAATTACCACATATTGCAATCATTCAAATAAATTAAATAAATGTTTAATAATGCAATGACTATTATAATACAATACAATTAAATACAGGAAGAGAGAAGATATTTGGATGAAAATATACAATCTATAAATCAGATGGCTTAATACATGGATGATACTAAACACAGTTTAAGCTATATAAATACAATCATCTAGATTATTTTTCCATAGTTTAGGTAGGATCAGTTTCCACAACTCATAGGCTACCACTAACTTGTTCAGGGTAATCTAATTATCCATATCTCTATGATGGCTGACCATTTCAACTAATGGGTAACACTTCATTGGGTTAACTGAACTTCACTGAGTTCAGGTTGGTGTTGAATGTATAATCTCATTCAACCAAATTGACACTTTACGCATGAGATACTATCAAAGTTGTTATGCTTAGGATTTTATCAAGGGCAAATGGGAATATCATGAAGTACCTGTAATGGCTGCACACAAAATACTTAATGATATAGTATTAGTTTGAGAGAACATTTATCAAACAAAATGTTCTATTTGTTATGACACTCATGTCTCACTAGCATTCAAGTGTAATTATTATGTGAGATAGAGAGTGGTTTGGGACTTCGGCCGGTGACACACCCCGTAGGCTATGCTGCTGTCCATCAATCATAACACATCTTAATGGGCCTTGTCAAACGCGATTCAGTAAACTGTAAAGGGTGGGTCACCAGATTGATTTGTCCTCGACGGCAAGGCAGGCAGGAAGCGTGATTTCGGAGGAAGTGAAACGACTTTAGACGCTTTTCAGCTTTAACTCCGTTCCATTGGAGCAGGGGCACAGGTGGCTTATCAGAGTGTAGCAGTTTGTGCAGTGCAGTCCTCCTTGGTTTGATTTGACAAGACAAGTCATTTTTGAGGAGGGGCTGTTTGGTCCCCCCCCCGGGGGGCTGCATTGGGGGAAGCTGGGGGGGGGCAGGAGCAGAACAACAGATGCTTTCACTGAGGGGAGAGAAGCCACACTATGGTCTATACAGGAACAACTACATAATACAGACAGAGAAGGAGAAAATGTCACAATCTCTGACTGCAGTGCAATACATATAGTGTGTAAAATTACATGTATTTCAAACCATCTAAACCACCCCCAAAAATATGTTTATATAATGAATTGAAATCATGTGCATATGTCTAAGAGTGTTATAGAAAACAGGAGACCACCACATTAGAGAGAATGAATTGATCAAACCAAGATAAGTCCTATATAGTGGATTGTTATAACACCATGCATTTGTGAGCTAATCATGTTCAAGGTCCCCAGACAAAGAGGGGTCTAAATGTGGTGGTATACTACTACAATATCCGACACACTAAAGAATAGTTGGGTTGTTTTTTTAAACCAACCATTTAGAGTGTATATGTTTTCTGAGCATCTGATATGGTACGAACACTGTCAGGCAGGTTTCCATTAAACCCCAGACTGATCAATGGGACTAGGACGTCACACATCAATCCTGGAAAAAGCAACCTTGCTCGTCACATTGGTTTCAGTGGTTCACCATTGGGGGCTCCAAGAGTCAATCTCCAACAAGGTGCTTAATGTCACACATTTTCTCTCAATGTGCCCTGTCAATTATGACATTTCCACACTTTCAATAGAATATACTGCAAAAATAAATGTGGTGATATTAAAATAATAAACAGTACATGTTTAATATATTGATACAGTATAGAAATGTTATCATTTGAAGGGTTTTGTAATCAGAATGATCTCAAGACAACTGAAATAGTCATACTGTGGCCATGATTGTTTGAAATGAACACAGAGCAGATTGATGGAAAATCTGAATCGCTCAAACTGAAAACGTCAACATAATTACATGATGAATTTATTTCAATAAACAAAGATAAACTACTGTTGTTTTATTATATATCCACCTTTCATGCATTTAACCACTCACCATTTACAAATGTTCAATAGGAAACCCATTAGACACATTGACTAAATCATTATACTGACTTGCATATTGTATGCAAAAACACAGGTATTTTTCAAAAACATTAATTCATCCCCATTGCTTTAGCAATACGAGACAGTGTTTGAAGTAAAAAACGATTGTCACTTTGACAAATAGGCTATAACAATCTAGTGGGTCCAATTCAAATGATAGTACAATTCAATTGACATTGTTTGTTTGTCTTTAACAAAAAGTGAAAGATGATTTTGGCTATATACTTCTTGGAGATGTGTGTCCTTAAAATGTTTAGCCCTACTCCTAATTTGTCCTCTGACTGTTCAGTCACCTGCTGGATCCTACATTTTCGTCAACTAACAAGAAAAGAACAATGGAGACTGGATTTTATGTGAAAATTGAGCTCCGTCTCTGCTGTTGGTGAAAACTGGATTAATCATCTGGGCATCAGTGGTAGGACAAATCATTTTGACAAAGTCTCCAAAAGCGCTTTTTGGGCTACTAATATGCCCCAACAATGACTGTTTCTACCTCTTTGGATGGTCTTCTGTCCGTCACCAAAAAGTTGATCATTCCCTCTGACTTAATGAGAAGGTTGCAGCCCAAAAAGAATATACCGAAAACCACCGTGAGCGATAACACGCACATAACGGCAATCTGGACAACTCTCATGAGAAAGAGACTTCTCTCATCCGGAGTCGGCGCCACGAAACCATTATCAGTCACCACTGATGAAAAGTTACAACAAAAAATATCTTCAGTCTTATTGAAAAGTCCTGAGCTCTCCGTTTGATTGAAAGCGGTAGAATTCATCTCCACTTTTCAACGTTCAGTTGGCACCACAAATAACAGCCAAAAGCGCACTTTCAAGCGCAATTTCAGAAAAATTCCCCACAAGCGCAGAAAAAAATGAAGAGTGAGAACCAGGAGATTGAAATGCCACCTTTAAATCTGGTATAGGTCTTCTGGTGTGTATCAAACTGCTTTGGCATACCTTTCCAAATGTCCTCTTCCCAGCCACAGTGCATTTATGATGTTCCAGCAACCCATGGTTATTATAACCTACCTGGATGGGTGAAACCATTTCAGGACGCACAGGAGAGTGCTGTTTTCCAAGAGTGTATAGTAGTAACGCCACCATGAGCATGATCAATGAAACACGCAATGCGTAATTGGATGGCTGAAAACCCTGCACCTGCCCATTCCATCCAGTCCAATAATGGGGAAAATAAATGCAATTTGGTGATAAAGTACAATTTTGGATTCAATATCCAATATTGGTTTACATTTTTATAATGTAGCAGATTTTTGATTTTATATTGTTATTGTCAGTTAATACAGTCTCAACCTCTGTCGAATTCGCGTCATGACTTTTTAATTTCATAGGTGCGCAGAGTGTACTTGATCTAGCTCGCACGCCGGTGCCGGGTACTCAGGCTCAGAGCTTTTATTTTGGAATCATTCCATTGGTCCATATGGACGTCAAGCCTAAACTCTTTCGTCCCTGCACTCCGGGCTAGCTAAATCAAGTGTACATTATGATCAATACTGTAATGAAACAGCAGGGAGCAGGTCTCGAACCCTCGACCTTCTAGCTCGTGCGGCAGGGTCGATTTCCGCGTTTATAAACCCAGAATCGTTACAATACTTTCACTGACATCTAGTGGATGTCAAATGGTGTATCTAAAACGAATTAATTAATTTAATTGTAATTAATGTATCCTTTAGAAAATACATTCAAATATGGTTGTTTTCCAAAGTATATCCAAATGCAATCAATTCTAGTTTGCCTTTTTAATTATACTTACTATGCCCAATATTTGACCCGAACTATAGTCTTTGACCTACTGTACATGTACCCTATTGGTATAAATGCCTGACTTTTTACTGTTACGTGTTGTTGGAGCTGAAAGCTGAATGAACGTTCTATTATTGAGATAATAAAGACTTGAAAAATATGCCTACTGTAGCTCATCCCTGGTTCCAAACTAAATCATCAGCAGATGGCAGTATAGTACTTGATGTAGAAAAGTGACACCATTGTATGTAACCTCCTCTCAGAGCATTTCGTATTATTCTGTACACAAATCCGGGAATCTCCAATTAGGATGATACAGTACATTACATTTGGTATGGTTACGTTGGACACATGGTTACTTTAGGCAAAAAGAAAAGGTTTAGAGGATGGGTGGACATTTAACGTGAACGTCTACAAATCCAAAGTTTGCGAGTTCAAATCTCATCATGGACAACTTTAGCGTTTTAGCAACTTTTAAACTACTTCCTACTTTTTAGCTACTTTGCCACATCTTTAGCATGTTAGCTAACTATCCCCCTTAACCCTTTTAGATAACCCTTCGCCTAACCCGAACCTTAACCCTTTTATCTAACCCTTCCCCTAAACCTAACCATAACCCCTAGCCTAGCTAACGTTAGCCACCTAGCTAGAATTTGTAACATCATATCTTCGCAAATTGGTAACATATTGTACATTTGACTAATTCGTAACATATTGTATATTTTGCAAATGTGTAACATATAATACAAATTGTAATTCAAAAACATATCATAAGAAATGAGCGATTGGCATCCAAAAATGAATATATACAATACGAACCATACTAAATGGAGAGTCTCAGATTTACTTACAGAATAATACAAAATGCTCTGAGACCAGGTTGTGGCATGAGAACAGAGCAATGCTAACATAGTAAACCTAGGTATAGGTTACAAAACTGGAACTCAAAACATTTTCTGTTCAGTTTTGCTGTGATGATAATTAGGGCCAGATTGAGAAATGATTCATTCTTCTGGATAATATTGGTTTGTATAAGGTGCCAACTTTGCTCCTAATTTAGGTTGAATTGATTTTTGAATTGTTCATATATCAACTCAAATTTTTGAAACACCAAAAGACAATCACACAATTTGAACAAAGACTTTATAACTATCTACTGACTATTTAACGTTATAGATCCTACATATTAACTAATTATTAACTGTGTATAAACTACTTATATTTTCAGATATAGCCTACAAATAATTCATACCACGAATATATTATATTATGTATCGTAGGATATTTCAATATGTCGTGTGTAACCTATGTATTTGAGTTTTGTGCTTTAGGCTATTTCCCATATGATGCACACTGAAAGAAATACATTTACCAGACGCCCTTGATGCTCAGGATCAGCAGGACTTCCTGATCGACGTGACTTGCAACCAATTACGGATGAATAAAAAGGACTATTGCCTCTATAGTTTTCATGGTAGATTGCACCAGAACGTATCGCCTGTCCGTTACCCCGTTATACATTATTCTTTCCGAGAACAGGTGGATACAAAGACATATCATTTTGCGCTGCATAGAATGTTAGAGATTACAGGGGAACTTGTTTAGGCTACAATATATCGGTAGTCTACGCGTCGCGTCGGGGGGACTGCGGTACATCTGAAGACGGACTAGCAAAGACTGTCAAGCAAGGAAGATTGCCAACCAGCAACATCATCGGGACGTAAAATTATGCTCTTCATTCAGATACAGGTTTCCCGTCTGCGGAACATTTGGATTGATAGTTTGATTTACCATTTCAACCATTCAAAAATGATTAGTGAATTACATTAGTGCTGTTAACCCAATGCAACACGTTGCTGGCAAGCGAGACATCATTGTGCCATTAATTGATTACAATAAGGCATATTTTCTGTAAGTATTGTACAAAATGACATGTTTCTTGAATGACGTGCTTTCATCTTTCAGCATTCAGACAATGTCATAAGAGATGGCTACAGTAGAAATGTTCATTTGGAATATAGCATGTTCTAGTGTTCCGTCTATTAATTACTAGATTCTAGACTGTCAATTAGATATTGCAGGAATGTAAGGTCCTATATCAGCCTACTGCTGATATAGGACCTGTATATACAATATTTGTTGTAACAATGTCACTAAGCTTTCCAATTAGATAATCTTAGTCTTGAATGTAGGAATGAGATCGATGAGCTGTAGCCTGGATATACACCTGTCCTTCTGCAGCAGTTTGAAGTCAATACCCTACTCATCCATCTTAATGACAAGATTGTTGTGGAGGTCCGATATCAAGGATGACATTTTGCCACACGATTGTTCTAGCAATTTACCTTTAAATATAGTGCTGTGAGGCCGGGTTGGGGGTCATTCAAAAATGGGAAAATCTTTGACACAAATAGCTTCGCTTTTTTTTTTGCTTCTCTTCACTTATTGAACAGTCATTGAAAACAGATGGCCTATTGTAATTATTGAATTGGAATTTCAGTATTACTTCCTGAATTGACTGCCTTGTATTCAAATTGAACCCAACCCTGCAGTGAGACACTGGTAACAGTTGAAGTGATAGTAGCCAGTGGGTTCTCAAATAGGTCAACAAGTTAAGTCTCACTTAGCCTATTTGTTATGGACACGTTGTCTTTAGATCAGTTCAGCTGTATAAAGACAACAGATGAATCGATATGTTCCCTTTTAGACTCTATTTATCGGTCTGCTGCTGAGTGGAGGGAGTGTGCGCTTGGCTTTCCACCATATCACACCCTGTGGGTTGTCTCTCACTTCATAATGGTCTCGATGAATCGAGTGGTACGATACTTACATTACGTCCTCTTCCTGGGGATCTACCGTACTATAGGTTTTCCGGTCCAAACCTCATAAAGCATAGGCTCGTACTACCATCCTGATCTCGTGAGCTTGGGATGGATATAAGTGCACAGAATGGGCACCTGGAGGAAAATGGGAGATGGTCATGCTTTTTCAATTTCAGTCAAGGGGAGGGTTTAGTCTTTTTTTCAATGTAGTCCAGGGGAGGGTCATGTACTTTGTAAATAATGAAATGTTGATATTTGTCAGTGTTTTGGAATTTGTTGCTTATTAGGCTATATATCGATGTGTGGCCGATGCCGCCCCTTCTCCGCTGGGCGTGCGCCTATAGGCTATTTAGTGTGGTCTCAATCAAACGATCCATAGCCTTTAGGCTATTTAGTGTGGTCTCAATCAAACGATCCATAGCCTATAGGCTATTTGTGTGGTCTCAATCAAACGATCCATAGCCTATAGGCTATTTAGTGTGGTCTCAATCAAATGATCCATAGCCTATAGGCTACGAAGTGCATGCTCGGAGAAGAACAGAACAAAGTTATATTCATAAGATAGCTTCTGGGATGGTGTAAATACAACTAGGGCTGCATTACACACTGCAATGGATATTACAATCCTGAGCCCCGGCCTGCTCTGCTCTTGCTGATTCCATTTTTTGTGTGTGTGCTGCCTAACCAATGGCTGTGCTGTGTAGGTCTATGATGGCAGTTCAGGAGGAGAGTCAAAGGCTTCTTCTGAAAATAATTTATGATTAGGCCTAGTCCAAATAATGTAGTCTTGCACGCGGACTGGCCTATAGCATATGCTCTGTTCGGTTTGAGAATGAGAGTGCGAAGCTACATCCTTCTATAGCCGAGGATATTTTTTTTTTGACTTTGCTTGAAAAGTAATCCAATTCTGTCAGTATCAATTGATTAAAGATATTTACTTTCTGTACAGTAGAAGATGTTTAAACCCAGACAGCTTTTAGGGAAACACTTGTGACCCTCTCAAGTTGGGTTAAGCCATGGAAGAAGAGTAGCCAGCAGTGTCACTAGGTCTACTCTGTCTGGGTAGGTTAACTTGTGGGAGTACCATGCTCAGATTCCTAACGAAGTCTCAGATTCAATTATTTGAAAAAAAAGGGGACAGTTTCATTGCAGACAAGACACACTGATTTAGAATTGTAGAAATATGATCAGATGAACACATGGGCCTATCTCTCTGTCCATTCTTAGCCTGTAATTTCGGGAATGTGTGTGGTATTTCAAAATATTCTGCTAATATGTCAAATGATGTAGAATTGCATGAAATGTTTATAAAAGGCCATTTCTTCTTGGACCTGTAAATACGATGATCTTTCCACGTCTACTCTTGTCTACGGTGGTATGCGAACCCACAACCTTCTGGCCCACAGCCCTGTGCTCTCTCAAAGTTCATTTGTTGCCATGTTGCCTAATGCTTACAGGACAATGAACAGTTTCTAAAACTGCATATCTAAGGCTCTGGTCTGTCCAATAAGTGAAGGTAAATGGTAGACAGGTTCTCTGCTATCCATTTGATGTTTTCATTATTATTTTGGGTATAGGGGAAGGTCACTTGTTTTTTTTTCAAGCGTTCAGGGAGGGTTTAGGTCAAATATATCTTGCTGAACGGATGGCCATCCATTTTTCATTTCAGAGAGTTCGGATTTTCTCCTTGTAACTCTTATTATAACTAACGTTCACTCCCTAAGTTCACCAGATCAGGATGGTACTGTGAGGCTAACCAAAGCACACCTGTTTTTACTAATTAGCTGCTCACCCAGACCTTTAAATAGCTTAATCAGGTATGTTGGGTTACGGCTGGACTGAACCTACAGGACGGTATCTCCAGGATGAGAGTTGTGGGGCCCTGCCCAATAGATATGCCACTAAAGTATTCCCTCGTGTACTTTAGTAGCACAGCCCACTTCTTCCCTTTGTTATTGACGTCGTCACGGCACCCCATTGGATCGGAGCGACGGACGGACTTAAGAGGATCAGCCCTCTAGTCCATCCTGATAATCATTTCCTGTACCCTGAATGCCTAACGCTGGACGATTTGTGCTGATTTATCCTTTTCTGAACATTGTAAAAGATTGGGCTCAAAGTGCTCCCTGTCATAATGCTTATATCAGTGGCCCTGGAGTGTACCTAAGTGAGTTTGTATTAAGAGAAGTTCAGTCTGCTTCTTGAGTGAAGAATCATGTACTTCAGATAATTCTGCATCTGGGAATCCAGAATAAACCAGTCAGAAATGATAGAGAACATTAGCGCTGAATTGCCATTGTTTGAACTTTAGAGCAGCCTTGTTTGATGTGTAGGAGTATGGATACAGTCAAACAGTAACTGTCAGTGTCAGAGGTGCCAAAAAATGTAACACTTCTGGCCCGTGGGTTAAAGCGTCAAAGCGTCGCCACGGTCAATAAGGTTTGTGTTGTTCCGACAAGTGTTTTCAGCTGAAATGTATGCTGTAATGAGGGGAGAGACCTTGTTGTAGTGCACTGCTCAACAGACAGGAAATATTCATCCGTGCAGATGGTTGGACTAATGACCCAGCCGCTTCAGAGGGGGAACGCGAGCGTCGCCTCCAGCCTGGTTGGTGGCACCAGACCCAAACATTGCACTCGACAGTTCTAAGCAGATGGCCGCGGGAAAACACAGCAGACATGTTTCCGATTTTTTTTCTTCTTCTCTCTGCAGAAATTAGCATAGAATTCAATATGATGAAAGTAGCGTGGTTCCAGCGGTCTAGTGTTACTAGGCGTTGGTCTCTTTCATTTCAATCAGATTCATGATGTGTTTGAAATGGAGGATTTGAATACCTTATCACCGGAATCTATACATTTTTATGGTTTGCGAAAAGGCCGCAACGGATGACAACATTGCACACAAAGGAGTCTTTATTTTATTAGACTGCCATTCTTAAGGCCATTTTGGGGCTAATGTCCCACCTTAGATGTCCTGTAAATTTTGTTAAGCTTTGTAGGCCTACTTATGACAGAAAGCGGCCAATGATGAACCATTGTCAGTGTGACTGTTGTTTACAGGGCTGTGACGCTACTAATAAACATGACTGGGCGACCAGGCTTGTTTTTGGAAGCGATAACAGTTAACTCAGGACAGGCTTGTCATCTACTGTGATTGACGTATACAGGAAGCAGAGGGGGATGTTGTGAGCGCAACAACGTTCAACAACTATATCTTGTTGAACGGATGGCCATCCATTTTTCATTTCAGAGAGGTCCGATTTTCTCCATGTAGCCCTTATTACAAATAACGTTCACTCCCTAAGTTCACCAGATCAGGATGGTAGTGTGAGGCTAACCAAAGCACACCTGTTTTTACTAATTAGCTGCTCACCCAGACCTTTAAATAGCGGAATCAGGTATGTTGGGTTAGGCCTGGACTGAACCTACAGGACGGTATCTTTGTTTTTGGAAGCGATAACAGTTAACTCAGGACAGGCTTGTCATCTACTGTGATGGACGTATACAGGAAGCAGAGAGGGATGTTGTGAGCGCAAAGACTGCACTACGCTGCACCTACGCAGCAGGAGAATGATAAGGAAATGGGAGAGTCAGATTTCCTTCTGGGGATGAGTCTAGAGGGGTGTTATAAGAACCATCCATTGGCATAGGGCCTTGAGCATATTGGAGGATGATGTGGGTAAACAGAAATGCGCACACACACACACACACACACACACACACACACACACACACACACACACACACACACACACACACACACACACACACACACACACACACACACACACACACACACACACCACTTCAACATACACCAAGGGGGTTTCTGTTTTCAGTTGTATTTTTTCATGTGGTTATGTGACCGCGTTTATGGAAACTCAATGCCCCACAGAACACTCCAATACCAGAATTTGTGTGTAAGACAGAAATATTTGATAGCCTTTTATGCCATTTAATATGGTCTAATTTCCCCCCGAAACGAAAACGCAAGACTTTGGGATCATGGATAGCTCTTATTGCTTTTACAGGACATTTAAAGGGAAAGTACCACAGTGCAGACCTTTCAGTCAAAGCAACCTTCTTGTACATCATAACATTGGATCGGAGATGAACATTTGTAGGAGGAAAATAGAAAACGTGCAAAGCATGCTCTATTTCAGTTGTGATCTAATCACTATCGTAACAAAGTTGTCAGGTGGATATGAATTAATATTATGAAAAGAGTGTCCATTTTTTTAACATTGTCTATTTATTCTCTTCGGACTGCTTCTTTTAGAGCGGTCTTGTCCGGCACATCTATTGTGATTTTACACACACACACAGTTTCATACAGGGAGAATTGAATGCAGCTTGTTGCCTCTGTAAACCAGTAATTCTCCTTAGAGAAAGTCACATTACATAGCAAATTGTTTTTTTTTTTTCATGTGGAATACTAGTGAGGTATTCATTTCATTCCATTGAGATTTCTGTTCCGCACAAACATTCTCATTGGACTGAAATCTATCTGCCTGGTCTAGGCAAATCTGCCAATAAACCACAGATGATATGCAGACTCTCTGAGGAAGGAATTAGCTTTCTGCTTTTCTCTCTCAAATGGAAAAATACCAAGTCATTGTCAACAACCGTGTTCCATACGAAAATAAATGTTCAAAGGAAGTTAGCTGTTGGTGGAAGCTGTATGGTGAAATCAATGAATTCTCCTCAGTTTCATTGTCACAATGTTCACTCTTAACATTTCATCAATTAAATGTTTTCTTTTCATTTCTCAAAGTTCTCTCTCCAACCAGGTCTGTGTGTTTTTCTCTCCTCTCTCTGTAGTGGGATGACATCCCGGTGTGTCTCCCCTCCGTTACCTTGTTTAGTCTCCAGAGTTCCTGCTTTCTGTCAGGGGCCAGCCTGCTGATTCCTCTCTGCCGCCACGACACGTCACGGGGGGCCGATGCGGCGTTTCGTATACTGTAAGGTGGTGCTCACCACCTCGCTTGTCTGGGTGCTGGTGGATGTCTTCCTGCTGCTCTACTTCAGTGAATGTAACAAATGTGACGACAGGAAGGACCACTCGCTGCTGCCTGCTCTCAGAGGTGAGCCCGAAATTGAATCAACTTTATTAATCCCATGAGGTGAAATTAGGTTTCTCACCAGCAAGACACAAACAACAACACCAAAAGCATACGTCAGAGACGCATAGACAATGCACCGATGGTTGGTGAAACAAGCACAACTGATGACTTCCATATAAGTCAATGGATTTGACACTATTAGTCTTAAAACCTAATCAAACATACATTAGAGCGTTTGCTCTGTAGATGTGGGTTTGTGGCCCTGCGAAACAGTCACCATGACTCAGGCTACAGACATTTATTTGACACCGATTTGCCAGCTCGAACACGGTAGTCCAACTCAAACAAGTAATTGTCCGATGTAAACACAGGAGTCCTATACAAATGACACTATTCTCATGCTATTACTTTTGGGAAGTTTGGAGAACAAACACCAAAGTAACTTCAAAGACAAGCAATGGAGTTACTAATAAACTTGTTGAATCTCAGCCTGGGTGCACAATTAAGAGAAAAACACTTGAGAATGAGAAAAGGGTTGAGTTTCAAATGGCACCTTATTCCCTGTATACTAAACTACTTTTAGTACCAGGGAATAAGTAGTTTATAGGGCATTCATAGGGCTCTGGTTGAAGCTAGTGCACTTTATAGGGAATAGGGTACCATTTGGGATACACTATGCCTTGATCCAACTGTTGGCTTCAGTTGGATCTTCCGTATCCCTGGTTAATCAAGCTTATCCACAGGAGTGTCCTTTCCTTCTTTGGCCCAGTATTTCCCGACATGGCCTTTCCAGTAAGCAGGTTTACAAGTGGCCCGCTAAGCTGCTTTCAAGGTTGGAATTCGGGAGAAACCTCCGCCAGAATGAAGCTAAAAAGTTACGTGGCCTTCTCGATTCCAGACTCATTTCCATCACAACAAGTGCCTGAAGTTAGAGTACATACGAGTTACTTATGCTCTTAGTTGAATTGAAATGGTGTTATCCGGTTTGGCACATGCGCTCAGCATTGAGGTCATTTTCCGACTAAATATGTCAGTGTAAGCTTTTGGGGGAATTAATGGCTTAGGATTTTGGCAGTCTGTCACCCATTCTCTCTGTTGCTTTAAGAGGCTCCAATGAACATCGTAAAATGTATTTGGTTGGCCTAATGGTCTTTGATCCTTGTATTACACATGTTAATATTATTTAGTTTAGGCCTTTTTTTGACATTCTTAAAGGGATAGTTCACCAATATGTCATTATGTCATTTGGGTGAATCCCTTAAATAAAGTGCACGTACGCGGAGTATACCAAACATTAGGAACCCTCAGAACAGCCTCAATTCATCAGGGCATGGACTCTACAGGGTGTCGAAAGCGTTCCACAGGGATGCTGGCCCATGTTGACTCCATTGCTTCCCACAGCTGTGTCAAGTTGGCTGGATGTCCTTTGGATGATAGACCATTCTTGATACACACAGGAAACTGTTGAGTGATGCAGTTCTTGACACAAACCGGTGCGCCTGGCACCTACTACCATACCCTATTCAAAGGCACTTCAATCTTTTGTCTTTCCCATTCAACCTCTGAATGGCACACAAACACAAATCAAATCGTAATGGTCACATACACATGGTTAGCAGATGATAATGCGAGTGTAGCGAAATGCTTGTGCTTCTAGTTCTGACAGTGCAGTAGTAACTAACTAGCAATCTAACAATTTCCCAACAACTACCTAATACACACAAATCTAAAGGGGTAAATGAGAATATGTACATATAAATATATTGATGACCGAGCGGCATAGGCGAAGTGCAATAGATGGTATAAAATACAGTATATACACTTATGAGTAATGTAAGATATGTAAACATTATTAAAGTGGCATTATTTAAAGTGACATTGTTTAAAGTGACTAGTGATCCTTTTATTAAAGTGGCAGTGATTGGGTGTCAATGTAGGCAGCAGCCTCTGAGTTAGTGATGGCTGTTTAACAGTCTGATGGCCTTGAGATAGAAGCTGTTTTTCAGTCTCTCGGTCACAGCTTTGATGCAGCTGTACTGACCTCGCCTTCTGGATAGTAGCGGTGTGAACAGGCAGTAGCTTGGGTGGTTGTTGTCCTTGATGATATTTTTGGCCTTCCTGTGACATCGGGTGCTGTAGGTGTCATGGAGGGCAGATAGTTTGCCTTTAGTGATGCATTGTGCAGACCACACCACCCTCTGGAGAGCCTTGCGGTTGAGGGCGGTGCAGTTACCATACCAGGCTGTGATACAGCCTGATAGGATGCTCTCGATTGTGCATCTGTAAAAATTTGTCAGGGTTTTGGGTGACAAGCCAAATTTCTTCAGCCTCCTGAGGTTTAGGAGGCACTGTTGCGCCTTCTTCACCTCACTGTGTGGGTGGACCATTTCAGTTTGCCTGATGTGTACGCGGAGGAACTTAAAACGTTCCACCTTCTCCACTGCTGTCCCTTCGATGTGGATAGGGGGGTGCTCCCTCTGCTGTTTCCTGAAGTCCACGATCATTTCCTTTGTTTTGTTGACCTTAAGTGAGAGGTTATTTTCCTGACACCACACTCCGAGTGCCCCCATCCCTCAGTCTCGTCATTGTTGGCAATCAAGCACACTACTGTTGTGTCATCTGCAAACTTGATGATTGAGTTGGAGGTGTGCATGGCCACGCAATCGTGGGTGAACAGGGAGTACAGGAGGGGGCTGAGCACACACCCTTGTGGGGCCCCAGTGTTGAGGTTCAGCGAAGTGGAGATGTTGTTTCCTACCTTCACCACCTGGGGGCGGCCCGTCAGAAAGTCTAGGACCCAATTGCACAGGGCGGGGTTGAGACCCAGGACCTCCAGTTTGATGATGAGCTTGGAGGGTACTATGGTGTTGAATGCTGAGCTGTAGTCAATGAACAGCATTCTTACATACAGTTGGGCAAAAAAGTATTTAGTCAGCCACCAATTGTGCAAGTTCTCCCACTTAAAAAGATGAGAGGCCTGTAATTTTCATCATAGGTACACTTCAACTATGACAGACAAAATGAGAAAAAAAATCTAGAAAATCACATTGTAGGATTTTTTATGAATTTATTTGCAAATTATGGTGGAAAATAAGTAGAGAGGAGAATATCCCTGCCGGCGCGATGCATGGAGAAGCCCGGTGGCTGAACCGATTCCGACAACATATCCCGAGAGCTATGTTTCCGTGAAACAGAGAATGTTACAATCTCGGATGTCTCTCTGGAAGGCAACCCTTGCTCGAATTTCATCTACCTTGTTGTCAAGAGACTGGACATTGGCGAGTAGTATACTCAATCCATGTCTCAATTGTATCAAGGCTTAAAAATCCTTCTTTAACCTGTCTCCTCCCCTTAATTTACACTGATTGAAGTGACATCAATAAGGGATCACAGCATTCACCTGCATTCACCTTGTCAGTCTGTCATGGAAAAAGTGTGCTTAATGCTTTGTATACTCAGTGTATGACTACAATACATTTATATACTGCAGTTTCTGTGTAGTATTGTATAATTTGTATTTTATTGTGTAGCAAAACATGTCTTTTACACATTTTGGTTTTAGATCAGATGATTACCTATGATTTCCATTTGTGTTAATTATGCAACCAAATGTATTACATCAATTTACAAGCCTTACAATATTATACAACCATATAAGCACCACACTATGACTAAGGAATCGCAACTTATGAAGTCCTACAGTAAGCCATATGGATTGGATCACTCTCAATTGCATTATATCTCATTTGGACAAGTGGACGCCGATTCTAGCGTGTACACAATCTAGTCAATAGTGGACTTTTAAAAGAATGTTTGATTCCAGGTGAGGGTAGGTACACCTCAGCGGTGGCTCGGTCTATGTTGGGTACTGCATGAAGTTATGATTAGAGTTTTATTAGTTGTATATCCTGTCAATACGACACATGATATACACCGTCCAATGACATGCTTACTTGCAGGTTCCTTCGACATTGCAACATGAAATAAAAGATAAGAGTACCAACAGAAAGGAAACGGGTGCTGTTTGACGTTAAGCCCAACAAAAAAGTTTGACGAAAGCTGTGCAAGAGGGTAAAGCGTTTGGTCATGGGTAAGCCATTGTAGCAGACGTCAGAAGTATTCAGTAACCACTGACTTCACTAAATAGCTTATTGATTTTATTAATCAATTATGTACATGTAGTCAGCATTGTTTGTTCCCAGAAACTTGGTGTACAGTGGAACTGTACAGTAGCTCCTATAAAAGAATATCCTCTAGTTTAGACATAATTATGTTTGTCTGTTTTTGAAGCTATCAAAAATACATAAAACAATACTGACCACATTGTGTTTCAAACCTTCTATAATCTTGGAATTTAGGATATACTTACAGAAAAACGCCACTTTTCCTAGCAGTGTGTTTGTGTAAGCGTCAATTTCCTTTCAATTCGTGCCACATTAAGACCTAGATAACCAAGTGAGGGGAGTTCCTAACTAATTAATGACCTTAATTCATCAATCAAGTACAAGGGAAGAGCGCAAACCCACAGTCACTTGGCCCTCCAGGAATTGAGTTTGATACCCTTGCACTAAGCCAATTGAGTGACTTCACCAAGTGCTAGCCCTTTATAGTGCACTACCCTCAAAGGTAGTGATCTAAATAGGGAGCCATATGAGATGCATCTAGTCTCTTAACGCAGCAACCTTGTACAGGCCACAAAGTCCCCTTCCACTCTACAAAGTAAAATAAGCATAGAAATGGCTTGAGGATGTTGGAAATCAAGCTAAGATCATATAATATAATCAGAGCCGCCTGCAGATCAATGTGATATCCCACATGGCTTGAGCCTTTGCTCCCACTTGATAAGCAGGCTTCACAGCCTTTCTGGAGAGAATCAATGATTCCAATTTGAGTTTGAAAAACACATTGGGAACTGCTGATGGAAACCAAAAGAGCACGGTTCTTTTGAAATGGAAAACAAAATGTGAAATGACTTCGATTGCCATTTGAGTAATTTAGCAGATGCTTCTATCCAGAGTGACTTAGTTAATGCATTAATCTTAAGCTAGGTGCGACAACATACAGGCATAGTAAACAGCTACTTTGAGGAAAAGTATATCAGCAAAGTCAGAGCTAGAAGGGGGGGGGGTACTCCACTGGTCTAGCTTCAGGGGGAAGCTGGTTCCGCCATTGGGGTGCCATGCCAGGACAGAAGAGCTTGGACTGAGCGGGAGTTGCCCTCCCGTAGGGGTGGGAGGACCAAGAGACCAGAGGTGGCAGAACGGAGTGCTTGGGTTGGGGTATAGAGTTTGAGCATAGCCTGAAGGTAGGGAGGGGCAGTTCCTCTTGCTGCACTTTAGGCAAGTACCATGGTCTTGTAGTGGATATGAGCTTCGACTGGAAGCCAGAGGAGTGTGAGGAAGAGCGGGGTGACATGGGAGAACATGGGAAGGTTGAAAACCAGGTGGGATGCAGAGTTCTGAATAAGTTGCAAGGGTTTGATGGCACAAGCAGGGAGCTCAGCCAACAGGGAGTTGCAGTAGATGACCAGTGCCTGGATTAGGACCTGCGCTGCTTCAAGGTGAGGTAGGGTCGTACTCTATGGATTTTGTAGAGCATGGACCTGCAGGAGGGAGTCATTGCTTTGACGTTTGCAGAGAACGACCGGGTGATGTCCAGGGTCACGCCAAGGTTCTTTGCACTCTGGGAGGGTGACATTGTGGAGTTGTCAGCGTGATAAGAGTTCTTTGAGCGGGCAGGCCTTACCCGGGAGGAAGAGAAGCTCAGTCTGGTAGAGGTTGAGCTTGAGGTGGTGGGCCGACATCCAAGATGAGATATCTGCCAGGCACGAAGAGATGCGCGTCACCACCTGGGTGACAGAAGGAGGGAAGGAGAAAAGTAGTTGAGTGTCATCCGCATAGCAATGATAGAGATCATGTGAGAACATGATGTAGCCGAGTGACTTGGTGTATAGAGAGGGCCTAGAACTTATCAAGGGGTCAAGCTCATTGAGGAACTCTCCCAGGGCACCTGCTGGGCGATAGATGAAAGCAATGTTAAGCCTGAGTGGACAAGTGACAGCATATAATTAAAATGCGATGGATTTTAAAGAGGGAATGAAAGAGAAAATCTCCAGTTTTGAGAAATTAGTAGCCCTGTGCCACAACCGCAACGACCAGATGCTTTCGGACTATGAGAGAAAATGTAGTCGGATGGAGAAGCAGTGTTCTCTGGGGTTATCCATGTCTCCGTCAGGGGCCCCCTCCCCCCAAAAAACTAATCAAGGGATTGAATGGCAGCATAGACTGAGATGAACTCTGCGTTCTTGACCGCAGATCGGGCAGTTCCAAACGCTGCCAGAGACCCAAAATTGCACAGAGGTTGTGCGCGCAGGGTACACTAAATTAGAAGGGATGTAGCCAGGGTGTGGGGAGCATCTATAAAGCCTACAGGGGAGAGGAGTGTACAGGTATAGAAAACACATACGGTAGTTACCAAAAATACAAAAAAAAGCTAAATGAGATCAGGAAAATCAATAGGTAAGATGCTCTTTCCTTCCTCGAACAACTCGGCAGAACGGTCTCCGTTTCAGCGACGAGACCACCGCTAATTCGGCCACCGTTTGTAAACCAGTGGAGACTGAAGTACAAACACTCATTTCTAATTGCCTAGCAGGGGTGAAGAGCACAACCCCCCCTGTACTAATTGCTGATTGCCTCGGAGATTTGAAACCACTCCCCCTCCAGTACAGCCACTGATTACCAAACAAGTCACAAATTGCCCTGCCCCTCGATCCTGGTTGATGTGTCAACAATCATCTGCAGCATATGAGCAGTCAGCAGTTCACACAGCAAGTAGGCCTCTGGGAAGACGGGCAGCACTTCAAGTAGGTGGCCCTAGCTAGCAAAAAAGACGGTACTAGACCGCAACAGATAAAGACCAAAAATATCAGGAGTCCTCTAGCTATAGAATGGCGCACCACATAGCCACTGTTGCAGTAAGCTCTTAGCACTGTCACTTGTGGATTGCAATATTGGATACTGTATTCGTACTTATTTGTCCATTTAATAACTCAACAAAAGTTTTAAGTAGGCTAATCGATTCATCTCCATTTAAATGTCACCCCCAAAACTGTAAACAGATGTTTTACAGGAAACAGGAATGAAAGAATAGAGCACTCTTGTTTTTGCTCAACACTATTGACTGTGTCTCTACAGACCCGTTGTATGTGAGTGTGAAGACCGTGTAGCAGTAATTGCTGACAAAATCACTGGACAAGGACTAGGGCTGGAGTTACTGTTGTCGTGGTCCACGTCAGGGGGTCAGTAATGGGTTTGTTGGGCTGAAGAGCCAGAGAAAAGGGCAGATGCCACAGTCATTTTTTATTTATTTCTAAGCCTGAGGATAATATTGAGCAGTTCACTTGAACTTGTGAGGATACTGTGCATGTTTTCATATAGAAATCATTACATTGGTGGGTGTCTGGTCACCTGGAGGCTCTCTCTCTATCTCTCTCTGAAAAACACTGTAGTGAAAAGAGCACGACAATGGCTCTTCCCCCTCCGGATGCTAAAAATATTTTGCACGGGCCCTCAGATCCTCAAAAAGTTATACTGCTGCACCACTGAGAGCAACTTGACTGGCTGCATCACCGCTTGGTATGGAAAATGCTTGGCATCCGACCGCAAGGCACTACAGAGGGTAGTGCTTACTGCGCGCTACATCACTGGGACCGAGCTCCCTGACATCAAGGATCTCTATACCAGGTGGTGTCAGAGGAAGGCCCCAAAAAGGCTCAAAGACTCCAGCC
Organism: Oncorhynchus kisutch; assembly: GCF_002021735.2. Lineage (NCBI taxonomy): Eukaryota > Metazoa > Chordata > Actinopteri > Salmoniformes > Salmonidae > Oncorhynchus > Oncorhynchus kisutch. The sequence goes on from NC_034175.2 coordinate 40,912,511, forward strand.
ACCCAAGCCACAGACTGGTCTCTCTGCTACAGCACGGCAAGCGGTACCAATGCACCAAGTCTGGAACCAACAAGACCCTGAACAGCTTCTTCCCCCAAGTCATAAGACTTCTCAACAAGACTTCTAAATAGCTAATCAAATTGTTACCTGCAAATGGTTACCTCTGTTGCACTGACTCTATGCTCAAACACTGTACTCTACCCACCGTCTCACACATACTTACACTGACACCCCAACACACACATGCACATGCGCACACACACCATATGTTTCAAGTTATTAGTTGTGTTATATACAGAATATACATGGTATACACCGTCCAACTAAATGCGTACTTGCAGGTTCCTTCTCGACAATACAATAACAATAAGAAATAATATAAGAGAATAAAACGAACATAAATTAAATGGGTGCCATTTTACGTTAAACCCAACAAAAAATGTTTCCATTACGAATTGGATTCGATGAAAGCTGTGCAAGAGAGTAAGCGTTTGGTAATGGGTAAGCCATTGTAGCAGGCGTCAGAAGTATACAATAGTTACCGAAATCATATACTCAATAAGCAAATAGCATATTGATTTTATGAATAAATTATGTATACATAGTCAGCATGTCAACATTGTTGGTTCCCAGAACATTCTGTGCCATCTCTGGGTGTACGGTAGAACTGATTAGCTCATCCTGTAAAGAATATCCTCTAGTTGAGAAAGCCTCAAAAACAGAAATAGATAATTCTATCAAAAATACATAACACAATTCTGACCACATTGTGTTTCAAACCTTCTATAATCTTGGAATTTAAGATATAGTCACTTATCAAATGGATACCCGGACTACCTGGCACTGATTATGCACACACAGTCTCACACATACTTACACTGACACACAGAAGATAGCCCTATTTGGTAAAAGACCAAGTCCATATTATGGCAAGAACAGCTCAAATAAGCAAAGAGAAATGACAGCCCATCATTACTTTAAGACATGAAGGTCAGTCAATGTGGAACATTTCAAGATCTTTGAAAGTTTCCTCAAGTGCAATCGCAGAAACCTTCAAGCGCTATGATGAAACTGGCTGTCACGAGGACCGCCACAGGAAAGGAAGACGCAGAGTTACCTCTGCTGCAGAGGATAAGTCCATTAGAGTTAACTGCACCTCAAATTGCAGCCCAAATAAATGCTTCACAGAGTTCAAGTAACAGACACATCTAAACTGTTCAGAGGAGAGTGCGTGAATCAGACCTTCATGGTTGAATTGCTGCAAAGAAACCACTACTAAAAGACAATAATAAGAAGAGACTTGATTGGGCCAAGAAACACGAACAATGGACATTAGACCAGTGGAACTCTGTCCTTTGGTCTGATGAGTCCAAATTTGAGATTTTTGGTTCCAACCGCCATTTCTTTGTGAGACGCAGAGTAGGTGAACGGATTATCTTCTCATGTGTGGTTCCCACCGTGAAGCATGGAGGAGGAGGTGGGATGGTGTGGGGGTCCTTGGCTGGTGACACTGTCTGTGATTTATTTAGAATTCAAGGCACACTTAACCAGCATGGCTACCACAGCATTCTGAAGTGATACGCCATCCCATCTGGTTTGCTCTTAGTGGGACAAAAACATTTTTTCAACAGGACAATGACCCAAAACACACCTCCAGGCTGTGTAAGGGCAATTTGACCAAGGAGAGTGATGGAGTGCTGCATCAGATGACCTGGCCTCCACAATCACCCAACCTCAACCCAAATGAGACGGTTTGGGATGAGTTGGACTGCAGAGTGAAGGAAAAGGAGCCAAAGAGTGCTCAGCATATTTGGGAACTCCTACAAGACTGTTGGAAAAGCATTCCTCAGGAAGCTGGTTGAGAGAATGCCAAGAGTGTGCAAAGCTGTCATCAAGGCAAAGGGTGGCTGTTTTGAGGAATGTCAAATTTAAAATATATTTTTATTTGTTTAGCACTTTTTTGGCTACGACATGATTCCATATGTTTTATTTTTCTACAATGTAGAAAATACTACAAATAAAGAAAAACCCTTGAATGAGTAGGTGTGTCCAAACCTTTGACTGGTACTGAATGTGTACAGTACAATTACCTTGTACCCCTGCACAACAACTCGTTGCTGGTACTCCCTATGTATATCCATGTTATTTTCTTCCCCCTATGTTTAACCATGTTATTTTCTTCTCCCTATGTTTAACCATGTTATTTTCTTCTCCCTATGTATATCCATGTTATTTTCTTCCCCCTATGTTTAACTATGTTATTTTCTTCTCCCTATGTATATCCATGTTATTTTCTTCCCCCTATGTTTAACCATGTTATTTTCTTCTCCCTATGTTTAACCATGTTATTTTCTTCTCCCCTATATATAACCATGTTATTTTCTTCTCCCTATATTTAACCATGTTATTTTCTTCTCCCCTATATATAACCATGTTATTTTCTTCTCCCCTATATATAACCATGTTATTTTCTTCTCCCTATATATAACCATGTTATTTTCTTCTCCCTATGTTTAACCATGTTATTTTCTACTCCCCTATATATAGCCATGTTATTTTCTTCTCCCTATATATAGCCATGTTATTTTCTTCTCCCTATATATAACCATGTTATTTTCTTCTCCCTATGTTTAACCATGTTATTTTCTACTCCCCTATATATAGCCATGTTATTTTCTTCTCCCTATATATAGCCATGTTATTTTCTTCTCCCTATATATAACCATGTTATTTTCTTCTCCCTATGTTTATCCATGTTATTTTCTACTCCCTATATATAGCCATGTTATTTTCTTCTCCCTATATATAGCCATGTTATTTTCTTCTCCCTATATATAGCCATGTTATGTTCTTCTCCCTATATATAGCCATGTTATTTTCTTCTCCCTATATATAGCCATGTTATTTTCTTCTCCCTATATATAGCCATGTTATTTTCTTCTCCCTATATATAGCCATGTTATTTTAACTTTTTATTTGTTATTCACTGTGTATTTTCTTCCTCGTGTCACTATTTATATTTTTGAATTAACATTTTTATCTTCAACTCTGCATTGTTGGAAAAGGACCTGTAAAGTAAACATTTCACTGTTAGTCTACCCCTGTTGTCTACGAAGCCTGTGACAAATAACATTGGATTGATTTGATGTACTGTCTCATGAGAAAGAGCGAGACTATGAACAATGTTCGGTCTCATAAGTCCCTCAGTTGAAGCTGAAATGTTTGTTACCTCCCGATAGATTTAGACCCTTTTTCAATCAGTGAGGTTACAAATATAGTATGTTTCAGACAGTATGGCCGGCCTTCAGCTCTTTGTGCACCATTTATCTAATGTAGTGTCTGTACAAATAGATTGATGGATGATCTGAGTGGCTGTGGTGGGCATGTGTTAGATGGATAGTTCATTGAATAATCCAGCTCCGCTCTCTCTGCAAGCCCATCAGGTTTAAGCCATTGTCCTAATGGAGGGTGTCACCACCGAGAAGAACCTTGATCAGATCAGAGTCTAAACCTCCACCAGCCCAGCATTGGAGCTCTAGGAGGGTTGACTGGGGATGTGTCCCAAATGCACCCTATTCCCTTCATCGTGCACTACTTTTGACCAGGGCCCGTTTGGCTCTGGTCAAAAGTAGCACACAGTAAATGGAATAGGGTGCCATTTGGAATGCGAAATGGGAATCCTCTTAACCTGGGGCCTGGAGCAAATGTGAATTGTCCCCCACGGAAATCACTCCCTCTGGTTTAAGAGATTATTGGAGTGCGGAGCATAAATCCACTGGAGATGATCTACCTTTGGATAATTGTGAAGCATTGTGGAGCGGTGTGCAGCAGAGGCAGCTTGTTTTCAAGGCTTTAGTGGATCTTCAGTAATGCTGATTGATCAGATATATGAGCTGATATTTTTAAACAGCAATGAGGGCTGCTGTTGTAACGCTCTCATTACTTCCTCAGTCATCAGTGAGAGAGAGAGAAGGGCTCACCCTAAATCTCTGGACAAATCCTGGATTTCCCCAACAGGCCCAGATGATGCTTGACTAGGAGGACATGACTGTATGGCAGATGATAAGAAGAGTAGTTAATGGATCCAGAATACTTGGTGAAGCTGCATCAGTGTCAGACTGAGCAGCATGTCATTGGCTGGTAGGGGCATTTTAATGACCTCAGCGTTCAAAGCCTGACGATGTGGCATATTTCATTTTACACTGATATGCGACCAGTCTTTCTCTGTTAGACAAATCAAATCAAACTTTGTTTGGCACATGCGCCGAATACAACAAGTGTAGACCTAACCGTGAAATGCTTACTTACAAGCCCTTAACCAACAGTACAGTTTACCAAATAAACTAAAGTAAAAAAAATAATAAAAATGTAACACAATAAAATAACAATAACGAGGCTATATACAAGGGGTACCGGTACCGAGTGATCTAAAGTCAATATTTCTCTGTTAGAAACACTCTAGTCTAGTCTACAGCATGCTTAATTTGCTCACGGTTCATTTTAAGTTCATTTGCTTGCCCACAGTTCTGTACCTTTAGTAATATATACACTATAATAGTTGTAGCTACATTTAGCAGATTTCAGTAGCTGAAGTTGAATGTTTGGTCCTCCCGCTTCCATTGAAACAACAGTGAAATATCAACATTTAACACGGAAGTGTAAAATATGCAACATGTCTCCCTATTGTTTTGCAGCAGTCATGTCGCGAGCCCACGAGGGCCCAGGGGAGATGGGGAAAGCGGTGGTTATCGCAAAGGACGAGCAGGAGAAAATGAAGGAGCTCTTTAAGATTAACCAGTTCAATCTGATGGCCAGCGACATGATTGCTCTCAACAGGAGTCTGCCGGACGTGAGACTGGACGGGTGAGTGAACTCGGCCTTTTCCCAGACACACACTGTGAATTACCCCCGCTGACCTCTTTACTCGGCACTACACACACCACCCACTATAACAACCCTGTAGCCGTCTACCGCTACACCTCAGAAGCCCTAATACCTCCACTTAGCAACATGATCCGGTTCTCAAAAAGGGCCCACATTTTGGATCTACTTTCTGCCCTTTTCACTAGAATTCAACTTCCGCTGAATTCACCGGGGAAACCACACTACGCTGACACACAACTTTGAGAATGACTACATGGCGTGTCATTTTAGGAGCAGCCGCAGCAATGCGTAGCAAAAGAGACTGTCTGCCAAATAACTAAGGTTCAACAGAACATTTTGATATCGTCTGGAATGAACCAATTTGTTAAGTTTGATTAAGACGACCCGTTGAGGCAGAATGAAAGGAGATATTACACGTTTCACACTGTGCCTCACCCCCCCTTTTTAAGTCCTCGGACTCCTCAGGATTCATTCCATGATGTAACATACTCAAATTCAGCGGTGGCTGGTGAGGGGACGAGGACTCATAGTAATGACTGGAATGGAATAAATGGAGCAGCATCTAACTCATGGAAACCGCGTGTTTGATGTTTTTCATACCATTCCGGTTATTCCGTTCCGGCGATTACAAGGAGGCCGTCATCCCATTTCAAAGTGCCACCAGACACCACTGCTCTAATTGAAGAACATTAGACTCAAAGAGATTATTTGCCCGTGTGGTATCCATCACAGTCTTCGTGTGTTTACTTCAGCCGTGACAGTCTGAATGGGAGAAGGGCTTTGTTTACTGTCGCCCAAGACCTACTAGAGCTGGATAATGAAAACCCAAAGAGCAATTTGGGTGAAATATGATCCACATTTATCTTGAGCAGCTGATCGAGAGACAGGTCTTCTCTCCGGGAGACAGCCCAGTGATTTCGTGTTTCTGTGTTCCTACAGGACATTCTTTGTCCACTGTTCTTTAGAATGTGCTCTTTGTGGGTATTGAAAATAGGAACATTGTCAATACAACAATATTTAAAAAACGATGCAGGGAATGTAAGCATATGCCAATACTGTGAACATTGTCTATATTGTTTATATATTACCCACCGCCTCGAAAATCAACTGTCCCCCCATGGGGTTTACATTGCCATAACATTTTATATGAAAAGTTATCACACAAAAAAGGAACATTTTCAATATATGTGAACACTGCACGCACTCCATTTTACACATGTACAAGGGTTGTGCTAAGTTTAATTCTTGTAGATTTAGCGAATTATGAATTCCACTTTAATGAACTAGTCCTATCGTATATTTAAGCAATAAGGCACCTCAGGGGTTTGTGGTATATGGCCAATATATAAGGGCTGTATCCAGGCACTCTGCTTTGTGTCGTGCGTAAGAACAGCAATTAGCCGTGGTATATTGGCCATATACCACAAACCCCTGAGGTGCCTTATTGCGAATGTAAACTGGTTACCAATGTAATTAGAGCAGTAAAAATACATGTTTTGTCATACCCGTAGTATACGGTTTGATATACAATGGATATCAGCCAATCAGCATTCAGGGATGTAACCACCCAGTTTATAATGAAGAATTTGTACAAAATGGAGAGCGAAAGAGCCATACATCTAGGTCTGTGGTCTGTTGATTTTATTTCACCCCAAGAGAGTGCCAAGCTGCAGAATCGTACTAATTGCATCTCAAAATCTTCCTCAAACTCGCCAGTACACCTTGGAACGTTATTAAAGAACTCAGCTTGGCTTTGCAAGACTGTGAGAGAGAGGGTTATTGTCATGGGGTGTAATAGGCAGTGGTTGAAAGAAATAAGATGATCGCTCAGTGGCTAGTAGCTAGCTACCCTGGTGCTCCCATTCTGTCAGTCTGTCCTGTCAGCCGTCGTGGGGTGAATGGGATAAACCTACTGTCCGCTCCAATCGCCTGTCACCTCCCACTTCCAACCCGGCTGCCTCCTCTCTATCTTTAATGCACCCTCCTCATACTTTATTTAACATTACAATCTACACTACATGACAGGCTTGCCCTGCCTTTGGTCTGTATCTCTGGGTGTGTGTGACTGCATCCCAAATGGCACCCTATTCCCTACAGTGCCTTCGTAAAGTATTCATATCCCTTGACTTTGTCCACATGTTGTTGTGTTACAGCCAGAAACACAGCCTACAAAACAAAACCCCAATCATGACAAAGTGAAAACATGTCATTACATTTTTTTTTTGGGGGGGGGGGAAATGAAATACAGAAATATCTAATTTTAAGCATCTTTGTCAGCGATTACAGCTGTGAGTCTTTCTGGGTAAGTCTCTAAGAGCTTTCCACATCTGCATTGTACAAGATTTTCCCATTATTCTTCAAGCTCTGTCAAATTGGTTGTTGATCTTTGCCGGACAACCAATTGAGGTCTTGCCATAGATTTTCAAGTGGATTTAAGTCAAAACTGTAACTAGGCCACTCCATTGTTGCCTTGTATTTTATGTTTTGTCCTGCTGAAAGGTGAATTCATCTCCCAGTGTCTGGTGGAAGGCAGACTGAACCAGGTTTTCATTTAGGATTTTGCCCGTGTTTTTTTTTAAATTCATGATTCAGCCACCACTATGCTCGAAAATATGGAGTGGTTCTCAGTAATGTATTGGATTTGCCCCAAATATAACACTTTGTACTCAAGACAAAAAAGTGAGTTGCTTTGCTACATGTTTTGCAATATTACTTTAATGGCTTGTTGCAGACAGGATGCAAGTTTAGGAATATGTTTTATTCTGTACAGGCTTCCTTCTTTTCCTTCTGTCAATTAGGTTAGTATTGTGGAGTAACTACAATGGTGTTGATCCATCCTCAGTTATCTCCTATCACAGCCATTCAACTCTGTAGGAGTTTTAAAGTCACCATTGGCATCATGGTGGAATCCCAGAGCGGTTTCCTTCTTTCTACCCATCTACCAATAGGTGCCCTTCTATACGAGGCTTTGGAAAACCTCCCTGGTCTTTGTGGTTGAATCTGTGTTTGAAATTCACTGCTCGACTGAGGGACCTTACAGATAATTGCATGTGTGTTGTAGAGAGATGAGGCAGTCATTCAAAAAGTCATGTTAAACTTGTATTATTGCACACAGAGTCCATGCAACTTATTATGTGACTTGTTAAGCACATTTTTTACTCCTGAACTTACTTAGGCTTGCCATGACAAAAGGGGTTGAATACTTATCGACACAAGATATTTCAGCTTTTCCTTTTTAATTCATTAGTAAGAAATTCAATAAACATAATTCCACTTTGACATTATGGGGTATTATGTGTATGCCAGTGTAATCTGTTTTAAATTCAGGCTGTAACACTACAACATGTGGGGAAAGTGAAGGGGTGTGAATACTTTCTGAAGGCAGTGTATGTGAGCCCTGGTCAGAAGTAGTGGTCTGTATAAGGAATAAGGTGCCATTTGGGACACAGCCTGTGTGTGCGGAGCAGCATGCCATTTAGCACAGCACAGTGTTCAAATCAAATCACATTTTATTGGTCACATACACATGTTTAGCAGATGTTATTGCAGGTGTAGCGAAATGCTTGTGTTTCTAGCTCCATCAGTACAGTAATATCTAACAAGTAATATCTAACAATTTCACAACAATACACACACATTTTAAGTAAACAAATGGAATTAAGAGTTTATACATATTTGGACGAGCAATGTCAGAGCGGCATGGACTAGAATACATGGAGATATAGAATAGAATACAGTATATACATATGAGATGAGTAGTGCAAAAATATGTAAACATTATTAAAGTGACTAGTGTTCTAAGTTTTAAAGTGGACAGTGATTTCAAGTCTATGTATATAGGGCAGCACTCTCTGAGATGCTATATTCATGTAATTTCTGCTGAGATGAGCTTTTAAATGATAGTCATTGAAGCAACAACTGGAAATCTATGGGAAAAGATAGCATGTCATTGTGCTAACGTCTAGAAGCGATGCACCCTTGCCACCACTGCTGAAAAAAATCCTGGGGGAAACAATGGGGCAGCATATACTAAGTCTTGTCAACTTTGGCTTTGTTTGAAAGCAGTTCATTTTGTTACAACGCTCTGAGGTAAATTTCAGCCACATATATTTTACATTCACAAGCATGTCACACAACTATGCTCACTGTTGATAGCACTCTACTGTAGACACGCATCAGGAGTAGCAGCCTATTTGACCTCTTAACCAGAGCTCTCGTTGTCCGTCCATCAGTTGCAAGACGAAGGTGTACGCGGACGATCTCCCCGACACCAGCATAGTGATCGTGTTCCACAACGAAGCGTGGAGCACCCTGCTCCGCACCGTCCACAGTGTCATCAACCGCTCGCCACGGCACCTGCTGCAGGAGATCCTGCTGGTGGACGACGCCAGTGAGAGAGGTACTGTAGCTGGGTCCAGCCTAAACCATCAACTAACTAGCTTCACTGAGTTTATAAAGGGTCACTCTGGGATTAATACATGCAGTTCTTAGTATTGTGTGATAGTATCGATGTAAAGTTTGAAAGACAATCGGCCCTTGATAATTGTGAATGAATAGAGAAAACAACACTGCACAATGAAGTTCTATGGGAGTTTGAAACATGTCTGTAACATGTCTGTAACGTTCTTTGTATTAAAGGATAATAATATACCACATTTGAAAGAAAATCGGCACTTGCCTTGATAACTGTGAATGAATTAAGTTATTTCGGCGTTTGAAACATGTCCTCTCTGATGTGTCCTCTTCTGTCAGACTTTTTGGGAAAGAAGCTGGAGAACTATGCTCGTACCCTGGAGGTTCCCGTGCGGGTCCTGCGGATGGAGCAGCGAACGGGGCTGATCCGGGCCAGGCTAAGAGGGGCAGCTGCCACACGGGGACAGGTCATCACCTTCCTGGACGCCCACTGTGAATGCACAGTGGGCTGGCTGGAGCCTCTGCTGGCCAGGATCAAAGAGGACCGGTAAGGAGCTTCACCATCACCACGCTCGATGTAAATGGAACACACGGCAATGGATAGACATGGGGGGGTGCTGAGGCTCGAAAGCAAATCATCTCTGCTCTGTTCTCTTCCTGCTGCCTCAGTGAGATGCTAACTCATTAGCCTTCCGCTTGTCTTCTGTGTCGTCTGAAAACTGATCTGACGTTAATGGTAGACACTAGCTCGACTTTATAGCAGGCAACGACACCAATGCCCCGTGACAGCTGTGTGCCCCATAGCTGAGTGGCAGCTTGTTTTGTCACAACGCTGTCTGTCGCTTCTTTATACCGTGGGAGAATACAGTAGAATGTGATTGCACTGAGTCAGTTGTTGGTGGCTATTTGTAAGTGACAGCAGGGTTTAAATCCTATTATTTGGAGTCGTGGTTATATTAATGAAGTAATGGTGTGGTTATTCTAATCCTGTTTCAGGATTGCACTTGCTTGTTCGGTGGGTGAAGGGTTCCTTCTACATGAAAGGGAGAAAGTGTAGATGGACTGGAAATGAATTTGCCCCCCCCCCCCCCCCTTATCTCTCTTATCTGGTGTCAGACATCCACCCATTTTGCCTCAGGTGCCAGGCAGAAATTAGTTTAGTATTACCGAGGAGATGATATTATGGAGCCATTACACTTTTACGACCCTGCACGTTTATTGACGTGTAAAAGTAGGTGCCGGAGCATAAAAGTGCACAAACACTGATTAGATTTAGACCAGGAAGTGAAGTGGGTGCTGAGTGAAGGGGAAGCGTTGAATGAATTCCCTGCAGCACCTAGAGGCTGGGTGAGTCCCAAGTGGCACCCTATTTCCCTACCTAGTACACTACTTTTGACCAAAGCCCAATGGGCCGGGTCGAAAGTAGTGCACTAGGGAATAGGGTGCCATTTGAGACGCAAGCCTTAAAGGTTACCTTCAGCTTTACTGTAAAACTCCTACTGAAGCAAACCGTCTGAGGCCACACATCCATACTGTATTGTCATTGTCAACATAATCAACATGCATATATTCCATTTCCTTTGTAAGTAGCTTCCCACTGAAGCAATATGTTACCTCCGGTCAGTGTTGTTCTCCTAATGGATATGTTTATAATGAGTATGGACCAGCCGATGATTTACTAATATTGAAATAAACTCATAATGAAGCTGGGGATAATGCCACCGCTGTAGAAATGCATGGTCAGCAGTTAGCTATTTGTCTCGGCGCTCACCTGAAGAATGAACAGTTATGGCACCATTAGCTTTGTAAATTATTTATTCATTTATTATTTATTTTGTGGATGAATTAATGCTGTTGGCTCTGCCAGCCAAGCAGTTTAATATAACCAGGCGTGGAATATTGTTAATGGAAATGACACAAAGTTTTGGGGTTTAAGGGAAGAAAGTGAATAAATTGAAGAGACTGCCCAGTCCTACAAAGTAACTTTCTGAAGTTGATTCCACATGTATTTCATCTAGGGCTTTCTTTCACTATTTCCTGTAAAATGAATGCTTTCGATTTCTCCGTGGTTGTTTAGGCTGTCAATGTATTTCTTGTCAAATGAATGCCTTATCTTTCTCTTCGTGGTTGTTTAGGAGATCTGTGGTATGTCCTATAATCGATGTGATCAGCGACGAGACGTTTGAATACATGGCAGGCTCAGACATGACCTACGGAGGATTCAACTGGAAGCTGAATTTCCGTTGGTACCCCGTGCCTCAGAGAGAAATGGACAGGCGCAAAGGGGACAGGACATTACCACTCAGGTACACACAGGACACATACTATATATGCCTTTATCTGTTGCCCGAGTTGAAATGAGTTTATTTGGCACCCTATTCCCTTTGTAGTGCCCTACTTTTGTAAAAGTAGGGCACTAATAAAGCAGGGGTGCTCGACTCTTACCCTATGAGGTCCGGACCCTACTGGTCTACCTGACAATTAATTGCACGCACCTGGTGTCCCAGGTCTAAATCAGTCCCTGATTTAATGGAAAATGTGGTGGAGGACAGTGACATTAATGACCAGTTTACTGAAAAGACTCGTAAAGACAACAAATATTCGCTCTCTAGCGTTATCATTTCAGGTGAGAGTAGGTTGTTTGTAGTGCTGGGAAGCCGCAGAGCTGACATCATTGGTGTGGATTTCTTTAGAAGCCCTCTTCTCCGATAGCTGTCAGAGCTGGATCGTTTGGAGATAGTATTTCACATCAATGCAATCTGACTTAGCTGCGAGGCCAATGTTTTTTTTAATATGTTTTTAGTTGTTGTTGTTATTTGATACAGGAGTTGTAGTTTCACGGTGTAGCTAGTTTCATTTTGGAATACAAGAAAAATAGATCAGTGGAGCCTGGTGCTGCAAAAATATTGACACACCTCTCCATCAATTATATTTTATTGGACAGAGCAACAACATGGTATTATGATGGTGTCCCTCAATGCTTCATAAATCTGATTTTCATTGTCTTAAAAGAAGATTGTCATCTCCAAGCCCCTAGCGGTGTCTGTTTGCTTCTTTTTAGCAGAATGAAAACGGCAGAGAGTGGATCAAACAATGAAATAGTCATTTTGCATCGAGATTGTCAGTCTAGGTCAGTTTTTTTTGTGTGTGAAATGGTAGTGTCCAAAGTGCCCATTTGTTTGATGAAGAGCTCGGCAATTAATCATGTCTTGCTGTCTTATTTCCAAAGCCCCCAGACATTTTTATTTTAATTTTTTATTTTTTACTTTATTTAACCAGGTAGGCCAGTTGAGAATAAGTTCTCATTTACAACTGCGACCTGGCCAAGATAAAGCAAAGCAATGCGACACAAACAACAACACAGAGTTACACATGGAATAAACACACATACAGTCAATAACACAATAGAAAAAGTCTATATTCAGTATGTGCAAATGTAGTAAGGGGTAAGGCAATAAATAAGCCATAGTAGTGAAGTAATTACAATTTAGCAAATTAACACTGGAGAGACAGATGTGCAGATGATGATGTGCAAGTAGAAATACTGGTGTGCAAAAGAGCAGAAAAAGTAAATAAAAACAATATGGGGATGAGATAGGTAGTTGGATCGGCTATTTACAGATGGGCTGTGTACAGCTGCAGCGATCGGTAAGCTGCTCAGATAGCTGATGCTTAAAGTAAGTGAGGGAGATATAAGCCTCCAACTTCAGCGATTTTTGCAATTCATTCCAGTCATTGGCAGCAGAGAACTGGAAGGAAAGGTGGCCAAACGAGGTGTTGGCTTTGGGGATGACCAGTGAGATATACCTGCCGGAGCGCGTGCTACGGGTAGGTGGTGTTATGGTGACCAGTGAGCTGAGATAAGGCAAAGCTTTAGCTAGCAAAGACTTAGAGATGACCTGGAGCCAGTGGGTCTGGCGACGAATATGTAGCGAGGGCCAGCCGACGAGAGCATACAGGTCGCAGTGGTGTATGGGGCTTTGGTGACAAAACAGATGGTACTGTGATAGACTGCATCCAGTTTGCTGAGTAGAGTGTGGGAGGCTATTTTGTAAATGACATCGCCAAAGTCGAGGATTGGTAGGATGGTCAGTTTTACGAGGGTATGTTTGGCAGCGTGAGTGAAGGATGCTTTGTTGCGAAATAGGAAGCCGATTCTAGATTTAATTTTGGATTAGAGATGCTTAATGTGAGTCTGGAAGGAGAGTTTACAGTCTAGCAGACACCTAGGTATTTGTAGTTGTCCACATATTCTAAGTCAGAACCATCCAAAGTAGTTTTGCTAGTGCTGGCAGCGGGCAGCGATCTCTTGAAATGCATGCATTTCATTTTACTAGCGTTTAAAAGCAGTTGGAGGCCACGGAAGGAGTGTTGTATGGCTTTGAAGCTCGTTTGGAGGTTTGTTAACACAGTGTCCAAAGAAGGGCCAGATGTATACAGAATGGTGCCGTCTGCGTAGAGGTGGATCAAGGAATCACCCACAGCAAGAGCGACATTGTTGATATGTACAGAGAAAAGAGTTTGCCCGAGAATTGAACCCTGTGGTACCCCCATAGAGACTGCCAGAGGTCCGGACCACGGGCCCTCAAATTTGACACGCTCTATCTGAGAAGTAGTTGGTGAACCAGGCGAGGCAGTCATTTGAGAAACCAAGGCTGTTGAGTCTGCCGATAAGAATACGGTGATTGACAGAGTCAAAAGCCTTGGCCAGGTCAATGAAGACGGCTGCACAGTACTGTCTTTTTATCGATGGCTGTTATGATATCATTTAGTACCTTGAGAGTGGCTGAGGTGCCCCCGTGACCAGCTGGGCATCCTGTCCATCGAGCAATATTGTTCAGCAATATTACTGTATGTTATTGATTATTCGTAAGCGGATCCATTTCTCACTTTGTAAGATAGGTGTCTCTTGTCAAATGTGTCTCTTTATCCACTCTCATTGTTTTTCTCTTGTAGAACCCCTACTATGGCTGGAGGGTTATTCTCTATTGACCGGACATATTTTGATGAAATTGGCACGTACGATCCAGGGATGGACATTTGGGGCGGAGAGAACTTGGAGATGTCTTTCAGGGTGAGTGGTTAAGCATAGAGGGCTCTGCCGGGTTATTATGACAATGATTGTGTGTGTGTGTGGGTGTGTCTGTGTGACCACGTGTGTGTGTGTGACCACTTGTATGTGCAGATCTGGCAGTGTGGCGGCTCGCTGGAGATTATAACATGTTCCCACGTGGGTCATGTGTTCCGGAAGGCCACCCCATACAGCTTCCCTGGGGGCACTGGCCAAGTCATCAACAAGAACAACAGGCGATTGGCCGAGGTGTGGATGGACGGCTTCAAAGACTTCTTCTACATCATATCACCAGGTACGCTACCACGCTTCCGTTTGAACCTGTTGTCTCTCAGCGGGTGGGAATGCATATGGGGTGGGAATGCAAACCTGGGTTCAAATACCCATTTGAACCCAGATCATTTAAAATACTTAAACTGGGATTGATGGACCCACTGGGCACAGATGTCAATTCAACGTCTATTCCATGTTGGAAACAATGTGGATTCAACCAGTGTGTGCTCAGTGGGGAGTTTCCTGACGCAATGGAACCAATATAATTATTGGAAAATGTAAAACCCCGCCCAACTGGCACTCCAGGCAGACTAAAGCAAACTAAAGTGATGTAATATATTAATATTAGTTAGTATATTAGTTAAACCCAGGTCTGATGGAGTGGCAATGCATATGGTCTGGTAAATCGCTGCGCTCCGAGCATGTACTTTAAGTGTGAAATCAGCCTCTCGCCATCATGTTGGGTATAGACTGGTTGTTTTTTTAGCAACGAAACCAATGCGTCAGCAACGAAGGGGCAAAACAGACTGGGTTGGCTCAGATTGTTGACATGTAAACTCCCAGCTAGCACATAACGTTCTGAGAACCATTTGTATCTTAGAGCTTGGCGAGAGCGTGCTTGTCCTATGGTTATTTTGCATATAACCTTCCCACAACGTTCTGGGAATTGTGCAGGATGCCCAGTTCAATGACGGCATGTCACAATAAAAAAATACATGTGTTTGGATGATTATTAATGTCTAAGCCAATGAATTTCCATGTGTCCTATCTGTGCTTGGAGTTCACAGTTAACCTAAGCTAGCGGTGTTATTATAAGTCTTACTGAAACATGTTCTCAGAACGTTATTTAAATACCTTCAAATAACCATTCATATCCCGTCTTATAATGTTAATTAAACCTCACAGGAAAACTTTCAGGGAACCATAGTAAAAAAAAATTTTTTATCCTCCCTGCAATCTAAAAATGCATTATTCCCAGAGCAGATGAAATGTTCACTTCTGTTCTCAGAACAATTCAAAAACGTTCAGTTTTGCTCGTCAGGAAACGCATGTCTTAGTTCCCAGAACCAATGGGAAACTAAAACGTACAGTACGTTCCCACAACTTCCAAGGAACCAAATGTTATAGCTGGGCTATATTTTGTCTCTAAATGTTTATTGAAAACATAAATACAGGTGCACAGTGAGCGATTGTTGTCTCATGTGCATTGTCACAGTTGTTGGTTAGCTAGCTAGAGAATTTGAGCCATATTAGCATAAACATGACATCAGTCAAAACAAGACAAGGTATCAATAACAATATACAACGAGCTGGAATGAGCCCACTACAATTCCCCATATGGCTTCTTCGTATCATTGTTGCGAGCTATTTGACCCTTCAGAATCATAACAACATCCGCCTTCCGGCCACATCAATGGGCGCGCCACCCGTCTATAAGTGGCATGTAATGTGGGTTCTGAAAATAGGCATCTCCTGTCGTTTTGCATTCACCTCGTGACTGTTATTATTCTGCTTACATGCATAGAATACATAGTATTGACCTATATTGGTTAGTGTAGCCTCCTATACCAATACTATGCATGTCAGGCACCATAACACCTTTCGCTTGTCTTAGAGGAGTATATATATATATATATATATATTTTTTTTTTTCACAGCCAATTCCTCATTACTGTATGTTTTTCAGGCCAGGGTCATTTCTCCTTTGTACTGTACTGAATGCCTTGAGCTCTGGAACTAGAGGATATGTAGCAAAATGGTTGGAAAGGGAAGCAACCTGTACTGTATCTTGTAAAAAAAAATTATATGTATATTCATTTTCTATTTTTGTTTTCTATTTCATACATATTTTTTATTTTAGGGGGGGGGGGGGGGGGGGTAGATCAGCTTTCATATTGCGGGGTAGATTGTAGCTTCCAGTACTGTATCTAGCTATATTTGACCTTCCTACTCTGGCTCACGTTGCTTCTCCTCCTGGTCTCATTGAGTCTCAAGTACAATATGTCTTCGCTCTACTGTTCTTTGCATTCTTTCGTCTTCCGGTGAGTTCCTTACGCTGCTCTTGACGTGCCAAACAAGGCAGGGCATTGTGTTACGTTCAACTGCATGTCTCCACACTTTGATCTTTTATTCATTGGAATAGTGCTATACTAAGTATCCTTCAAGATGTTCGACTGGAGATTTCCGGGAAATTGCGTTCACGTATTCAAGGGAGACGGTTGCTGTTTATGATCTCATGGGAAGCTCAGACAATGTTGTCCCCACAGCCTAGCGATGCAATACGATTGGCAAGAGATTGGCAGCTGAGTATCCAAGTAATGTTGGAGCCAAGTTATGAGATTAGATTTATGCAGTACCTTGCCAATATCTAGTTACATTTTGCATGAAAGGCACCCTTTCCAGGTTTCCAGAATGCTCTTTAGTCTGTCTTCTGAGGAGTCAATGGGGGCTCAGTACCCTAAGTGATTCCTGAAAAAGCATACTCGCAGTATCCGGTCGGCATTGAGTGTCTGCTCTTCCAGGATATAACAGGGGATGATCAGGTCAGGGCAGCTCCACTCTTAGTGCATATCCCAAATGGCACTCTATTCCCTTTATCAGGAGTGGGCAAACATTTTTTTTTTGCTTGTGGGACAGAGAAAGGACAGTTATTTGAAAATAAATATATACCGGTAGGTCCATTATCATTTCTACATAATTTCTATCTATTCTGAACAAGAAATATAAATGCAAAATGCAATTTTACTGAGTTACAGTTCGTATAAGGAAATCAGTCAATTGAAATAAATAAATTAGGTCCTAATCTATGGATTTCACATAACTGGGCAGGTTCGCAGCCATGGGTGGGCCTGGGAGGGCATAGGCCCACCCACTGGGGAGCCAGGCCCGGCCAATCAGACTGAGTTTTTCCCCATGAAAGGGCTTTATTACTTCTCAGTTTCATCAGCTGTCCGGGTGGCTGGTCTCAGATGATCCCGCCGGTGAAGAAGCCGGATGTGGAGATCCTGGGCTGGTGTGGTTACACGTGGTTTGCGGTTGTGAGGCCGGTTGGACATACTGCCAAATTCTGTAAAACTACATTGGAGGCGGCTTATGGTAGAGAAATGAACATTAAATTCTCTGCAGTCAGCATGCCAATTGCAAAACTTGAGACATCTGTGGCATTGTGTTGTGTGACAAAAAACTGTACAGTGGCCTCTTATTGACCCCAGCACAAGGTGCACCTGTGTAATGATCATGCTGTTTAATCGTCTTCTTCAAATGCCACACCTGTCAAGTGGATGGATTATTTTGGCAAATGAGAAATGCTCACTAATGTAAACAAATTTGTGCACAAAATTTGAGAGAAATAAGCTTTTTGTGCGTATGGAACATTTCTGGGATCTTTCATTTCACCTCATGAAACATGGGACTTTACACTTTACATGTTGCATTTATATTTTTGTTCAGTGTATTTTTAGATGTTCAAGTGTGGCCTGGAGTGTTTTTTTTTTAACCCATAATAACATTTAGGATTTTTTTTAAATTGAATGCGGGCTCTTCTCTCAACAATGGTTATGCTGAAAATAAAACCGATGTTAGCACAGATCAGGTCGCCTCTCTGTCCATTCATTATAATCTAAAAGTCTAAACTGGTCCTAGATCAGCACTACCAGTCTGACATGCTCGATACACATGGCTCCGTGGTCTTGGTTTGTGTTGCAGGTGTGGCCCGGGTAGACTATGGAGACGTGTCCTCTCGTAAGGCCCTGCGTGAAGCTCTGCAGTGCAAACCCTTCTCCTGGTACCTGGAGAACATCTACCCCGACTCTCAGATCCCCCGGAGATACTACTCACTTGGTGAAGTATGAAGTCTTTCAGATACTGCAGCCCAATTACACCTCTCATGACCCTGGAGAAATCCCTAATGGCACCCTATTCCCTACACGGTGTACTACTTTTAACATGGGCCCATAGGGAATAGGGTGTCATTTGCAGTGCAGGTCATCCGTTTGATATCATAAGACTGTAGTCCTACTTCTCTTTAAAGTGAGTCAGAAGACCTGGATGTTCCAAACATTGAAACTGGACGATAAATAACCTAATGCGTTTGTTTAGTTGTGGTTTCAAACCCAAGCACGGGATAGAGTTGGCGAACAACATTCTAGCCAACAGGTTAGCACCAGGCAAAGAGGGGAATGGTCTTGATAACATACAGTATGCCAATAAAAAGAAAGGCCACGATTGATAGAGAGCATGTCAAATAATGTGACCGGTTGGGAGTTTGGAGAGCTGAGGTTGTAATCCCCAAGTTGAATTCTGCTGAGGCTTGAGGATTTTACAGGCTGCATCCAATGTAGTGCAGTAAAAGCTGTCTATGGCCACGGAACAGCAGCAGCAGCAGCAGCAGCCTGTCTTCCCTTCCCCTCTCCTACCCTCCCGCCGTCTGCTCCTTGATTGACTTACTCCATAGCACACATCCCACTTTTAACATCCCCAGTCATTAGCTTTTATATCATTTCATTAGGAACAATACCATTCCTGCATAGTAAGCAGGTTATACAACACCTAGCGTATAGCCTAGGCTCTAGGAGTATATTACTTAGATATTAGATGGCTCATTAAATAATCATTTGGGGTGTGGATTTGTGGGAATACTTAAGATCACCACTGATCTGATTTATGTAGCCATTTGCGATGCTAAGCAAGGTCCTTAATTATGACTTACATCACTGGTGAAATATAGGCAATGAGTTTAGATTGCTTGTTTTATTGAACAGTAAATATTTAATTAGATTATGACATCTGGGCCACAGAGAAAAAGACACAGGTGCTTTTAATTTTGACACCTGGAAATGAAGTGCCAGTGTTTGATGAGAGGATACGCCATTTCTTCTTCCGTTATAAACGGTGGCTTTTGTTAGCTGTAAATATGCCAGGGTGGATGGAAGGATGGTAATTATGAATCCAATGTTTTTATACTCCTTTCTACCCCTAGATCAGAAATGTTGAAACAAACCAGTGTGTGGACAACATGGGCAGAAAGGAGAACGAGAAGGTTGGCTTCTTCAACTGCCATGGCATGGGTGGGAATCAGGTAAGGAGACTGCAGAAAGAAGAGCGAGAGCTATGGACCCATGGACCTTTCCCAGAGGAGAGAGCTATGGACCTAAATTCCTAGGTTTTCCAGACATCCCAATTGGAAGATTCACTGAATCCGGAGGGAATTAGCCGGAAAAATCTCAGAATTGTGGGAAGTTACCAGAATTGGTCCCTTCCAAATCGGCCATGTCAGTAATTTCTTATTGGCAGGAAGGTTATTATCCCCGCCCTAAAAGCCTACTGTTTTTGGGCAAACTCCCAGGTTCTCTGATAATACTTATCCCGTGCAAATCGTCATCCCTGTGTTTTGAGGGATATTACAGAGTTTTAACAGGTGCCGCATCCCAGTTTGGTTAAGAACATGGGGAACAAATTGATGTTTAAAACAAAGTGCTATGCACGTAGCCTACAGGCGAATGATCTGTTTTGCCACATATCAACTTTCCTAGTGCGATACCTCTCTTTTAAAAAGACGAAGCGGACGATCCGTCAGGTAAATCAAATGTCTGCATAGGTTACAGTTCATGGTTCTTGATATGCATTATTATTTAGATGTTCTCCAAACTGAAGGCCTTTCGGCCAATATTAGGCTACTCCTAGACATTTGAAAAATCTCCACGCCTAGAAGAGCCTCCAGGCTTCCGTCATAAACGGTCAATTGTGAACGAGGAAAAAAATTTATCACCACATGACGTGCTGAGGTAATAATTACATAACCGTTCTATAGTAATACTAATCCTGCGCGAACAGTGCTTCGGAGAGATACTACTAGGTGTATGACCGTCTCGTTTTCTCTGCCAGGTGTTCTCGTACACGGCTGATAAGGAGATCCGGACAGATGACCTGTGTCTGGACGTGTCTCGCCCCCATGGCCCTGTGGTCATGCTGAAGTGTCATCAAATGAAGGGGAATCAGATGTTTGCGTATGACGCAGAGGTAAGACCAAGACTCCCCCTGTATAATACTGCGTGAGTGGTGACGGGAGGGTTGTAAAACTGGGATTATGATGCTTTTTCCTGATTGTCCGGAGTCATTTATTCACTATTATTACATTGGAAGAGATGTCATATGTATAATGACACACCTGTACTAATACATCAGAAAAAGGATTTTGTCCCCCCAAAAATGTTATGATTGTTTTGAGCCACCAGATGGTGCTACATGTCAGGAGTTGGGCTTCTGTTCAACTCCTGGACAATCGCCTTCATTCTGTTGCCCTGTGCACATTGCAGTCCATAATATTCCCCATTTATTAAAAATGTTCTCCTCTCATGTAGTATGTTGGCAAGTGGGAATATGATTTCGAGGTAAGCTTGCTGACCTGGTTCTCGTGAATGTTGTCATCTAGTTGATGTAGACAAGATGTAGACAAGTGTGTATAAGTCATGTGTTTGGTAGGTAGTAGTACCTTGTGCTTAGTGGTTGTAAGGCCAGTGTTTATCTCTCGCTAGTCCGTAAAGTCCTGTGTGACGTTGTGTCAGTAGTCAGTAGGAGTGTTCATGTTAATGCTCTGGGGAATGTGACCTGTTAGCCAGACCAGGGGACTGATCACCACACTCTCCAGTTACACACCTAATGGAATGTGAGTCACACTCTGCACTTCGTTGACTCGGGCATAGTTGCAAAATTCCATTAACTTTCCCAACATTCCGTGACTTTCCAGAAATCCTGGGTTGAAGATTCCTGGAATTCTTGGGAATTTTGGGGAAAGTTACTGGAATTTTGCGACAATATGACAGTAATGTTAGACACTACTGAATGGCTCATGATATTCCAACAGATTGGTTTTCATTTCAATGGTCCAGGGCTGAATAATACAGTCCTATATATCTCCATAATATATCTAGCATGCAAATCATCTATGCTAATTCTAGTGCTATTTTTGATGCGCAGCAGACTTTGAAACAGGCACAGCGTACTATCACTGCACCAACAATAGGGCATTTTGAATTCCTAAAGGGAAACCGTAGGACACAGCGGTAACCTTAATATTAACAATTATTATCAATATATTTCTTCCACTGGGACGGACACATTCCTATGTTCTGCCTGCCTGAGTACGATGTCACCTGTCAGTGATTAAGATCTCTCATGTCACTGTCGACTTTGAAAAGCCCCCCATCTATTCCTGTCCAACCCTAGATCCAGCTATTTTCGCTTTTTTACTTTAGTTATATATATATATATATATATAATATGAAACATGAATAATTCATGCATTGAGAAATGTCCCTGACATATACGGCGCTGGGGTCTCAATGGCCTGATTATTGTTTAGCAACGTTGTGATAGGCGATACTGCTGATCCCAGCCCGTACCATTAACTATTTTCATCTGGTCATCATTTTCAAGCAGAGAGAAAAACCTGACTTTTACATTCTCCATATTCCAGGTGATCAGAGCCTGTGGACTGAAAGAGGTGTCGGTACTCACTTTGGGTACTCGTTTATATTAAGGTGCAGAAACGCTGCGATATTTTAAATCCTGTACTCAAAGCAGTAGAACATTTGACGTGCCGGTACTTAGTAACAGTGTGTACCGGACCAATTCAAGCACTGGTCAGAGCCATCTCTCTTACTCACCTCTATTCTCAATCCCTCCCTGCTCATCTTTTAGGACTGTGGAATATCAGTCCCACCGCACCACAAGTCTCGAAAATGTCTATCAAACTTGGGAATCTGGTTGAAGATTGTCTGATTGTACGCAAAGTTGGTTCCGTTCTGAGCGACACTCCAACATGGTCCAACTGTAACCTTTGTCCTCCGTTAGATAGGTTGTGTGGAATAGTTATTTTGGAAATGGAAGTATAACAGTACTGTCAATGGATCTTGTTGGTCCTGCCTGGCCTGAGTACTAGCTCTGTCCTAGCGATTCTCACTTACTCCCATCTCCTCTTGTCTGTCCATGACATGCCCATCCTCCATCCCGGATGTCCTTCCGCAGAAGCACACGTTCCTCCACATCATCACCCAGTCGTGTCTGACCATCAGCAGGCTGGAGGACGGCACTTGGGGCCCCACGGTGGAGTACTGTAATAGTAGCCCCTTGCAAGCCTGGGTCCTGAGGAACTTCACCCGGCTGGAGGTGTTTAGGAAGCTGTACTACAGCCCCACTGATTACTTTCTGTAGGGGCTGTCTTCCTGCATGGGTCACCGCAGGTCAGTATTGTACTACCAGACCTAGTGGAGGTCTTAGTGTGTAGTAGTCTAGTGCGTAGAGTGGTCTAGTGTGCCAATAAAATTAGCACGTCCTGCTATATCTCTGCTCACCAGCCATTACTGGTGTAGTTGGCTAGTGTGTAGTCGTCTAGTCTGGTGTGTAGTGTCTAGTCTGTAGAGCTGTAGTCGTGCGACTGTGGTGGAATAGGCTGTCACGTTGCTTTAGTAAGCAGCTTTTGACCTCACAGAAGGTTCGTTTTTCATTTCCTTTGCCTCAGCCTTGACATGTTCTTCTTGGAGCTTGAGCCGGGTTAGGATTCGGGTTTCTGTTCGTTAGTCAAAGTGTGCCAGTTTCAAGGGCATTTACTAGCATTTACCACTGACCTTTTGATATGAATGCTTAATGACAGGAGCACAGAGACACATAAGGTGCTGTATACATGGCGCTATCTGCAAAGACCTTTATCCAGCCTTCTTCTGCACCAAATTAGATCTCATTTGACATTTATTTTCCTACAGTATATTCATATTTTATTTTGATACAACAACAACAAAAATCATTGGCTGCGGCCCCTCATACGGTGGTGCTCATTAAATGAGAGCCGAGGAGACATGGTCGTTTTTTTTTTTAAATGTAGCTGATTACCGAGCTATTTGATGGGCAGATTGAAATGGGCTCGCCTTTGTTTACAAGTTCTTTTGAAGTGATCCCTCTTTCATGGCGCTGGCCTCGGGAACGTGGGGGCTGCCTTTTGAACACACGCCATAACAGCTGTGTTCAGCTTGCAGCATGCTCTCATTGTCTGAGGACTGCATTTCAATCACCACTCCTCATTTCCATTTGACCTATCAATATTCTAAATCTAGCCTGGACGCTCGCTGCAAGTAACTACAGTCTTCTGTTTAATATATGTACTTTCTTTCTGTTTGTCATTCCCATAACTTTAGCCTTGGATACCTCTTTCCAGTGCCTCTGTAATTCATTGGGAGTTTATTTGCCTGTTAAACAGTCTGTGTCGGCCTGGTAAAGACCATATTCATGGCAGTTTGCTTTCCTTTTCAGACTACCGCTGATTCAATTGGGTGAGTTGCGTTCAGGGTTATTGCTCTTTGTAAAAGGGACGGTGGCGGAGCAGCCTGCTGTCAGACGGCCTTATTCCCTGTTCTGCTCCTAACGGTGTTGGCCGTCCTTCAGAGTAACACTGCAAGACACTCCCTGAACAAACAATATTGCGACCACCACCTCAAATGCCATCCTATTCCGTTTTATAGTGCACTACTTTTGACCGAAGCTCTATCAGGCCCTGGTCAAAAGTAGAGCACTATAAAGGGAGTAAGATGCCATTTGGGATTCACACACCGTTTCCTATCTGATCGTCGCCTGCTCCCTCAAATGGCAAAATGCCACGAAACAAATGTCCATTAAATCTGTTGGTACGGCGTTGATTTTTTTACATGCCAGACTCTGTTTTTAAGTGTAGTTAGTGTCAGCACAAACACACATTTTAAAAGAGATCCTGCATCTGTCAGCGAGTCCGGTCGTCGACTCTTCCTTGTGAAGGACATAGCGGATAAATGTTCTTCGCCCTGGGCCGACTCCTAGAAACCATCTTCATTTAATTAGCAGGTCTCAGCTGTGCACACACACGGCACAGAGCTCATGAGCCACTCGCTGGGACTGCCTCAGCTGTAATGGGACTTTTTTATTGCCACTGAGGAGCAATTAAATAATTATGAGCAGAGGAATCATCCCCCACATTTCTAATATTTTCATTAAATATGGATTGGTTTTCCTCTGTTCTATCTTCTTCATTCTCTCTTCTCTGCACTGCGGAATGGTGGGATCTTGCAGTGATGGCAGAAATAGCACCTCTATCATTGCCCTGGCCATGTCCTTATGATTAATAAATAAGCTTTAGTGTAGTGAAGGTTCAGACCTTACCGTCAGGTACAGGACTATAATGGCAGATATTACAATTCTGGTTTGATAATGTAATAGTATTTGAACAGGTATGGTTTTTGAGAACATCAATACATGAATATGTTTTATTCATTGAAAAAAAAGCAGAACATTGTATTATTAATATATATTTGTGTAAACCTTTGACTGTTAAGTGCACCAGAACCTGCCTGAGTGGTTTTTACTGTAATGCCCGGTCCATCTCCTCTCCAGTGAAGTCATTTTTACAAAACACAGAGAGAACAAAGAGAAAGATAGTGGAGAGTGTGTGTGTGATGGTCTGTGTGTGTGATGGTGCTCTGTATGCAGGTAGAGTTTATTGAGGTTTTTATCTCACGACCCAAAAACAAACCATCTGGGTCTGTCGTACCCATTGAAAACATAAAAGGCCGAATACAGAACTGGAAACGTCCTCTATAACTTTGGAAATAATCATTGCCTGAAAGTCAAAGACAATAATTGCTGCAACGTCAATATATTCAGCTATAGTATGTGGACCGTTTGACATTTTTTTGATTCAGTGGGTTCTTAGTCATGACTAAAACCTTGCCTGATTGCAACAAAGACATTGCACCTGCGGGTTACCAGCAGGTTACCGGCAGATTTCTTTACACGCTACTAAAGGGAGATTACATAGTGCTCCGAGCTAAAAATTAACCCTGGTTGCAATGAAACGGCAGCGGAATAAAACTAGTAAACCAGCTGATCTGACGCTGTTACGGTGTCAAGCCGTCTTAATACTCGACAGCGGTAAAGGGCGTGGGAAATTGACATTTTTCCTGCCATCACTACTCCCGCCCCAATGAAGAAACCATCCTATCAGGAACAACAAAATCCAAACATATAACAGATAAATAGCAGAATGTGACATACTACAATGATTTGACTGATGATAAAGTAATTGAAGATCAGCTTTTAGCACATTGTAAATGAAAGTAATCTGGATTGCAGAAATGTGTGATAGACAGTTGAAATATCATTTTGAAACCAGTTCAAAACCAGTTCAAAACCCCTCGTAAGACATCACAGTAAAATAGAAGGATGTATTGCAAAAGGAAATAGTCAAATGGTAGTGTACTGTACTGGGAAAGATTGGTTAGTCTGTGGACATCTGAGGGTTGGAATTAAGATTGGAGTGATTGATATGCCGATACACTTGGAGTCCAGTGTGATTAGGAAATAAACTATGTATGTATGTGCATTTTTATGTTTTCTACCAGGGGAGAGGTGTGTAGGGGCATAAAAAATATATATATATATATATATATATATATATATACAGTACCAGTCAAAAGTTTGGACACACCTACTCATTCAAGGGTTTTCTTTATTTTTTACTATTTTCTACATTGTAGAATAATAATAAAGACGTCAAAACTATAAAATAACACATATGGAATCATGTAGTAACCAAAAAAGTGTTAAACAAATCCAAAACTATTTTGAATTTGACATTCTTCAAGGTTGCCACCCTTTGCCTTGATTACAGCTTTGCACACTCTTGGCATACTCTCAACCAGCTTCATGAGGAATGTTTTTGCAATAGTCTTGAAAGAGTTCCCACATATGCTGAGCACTTTTTGGCTGATTTTCCTTCACTCTGCAGTCCATCTCATCCCAAACGATCTCAATTGGGTTGAGGTCAGGTGATTGTGGAGACCAAGTCATCTCATCACTCTCCTTGGTCAAGTAGCCCTTACACAGCCTGGAGGTGTGTTTTGGGTCATTGTCCTGTTGAAAAACAAATTATTGTCCCACTAAGCCCAAACCAGATGGGTTGGCGTATTGCTGCAGAATGCTGTGGTAGACATGCTGATTAAGTGTGCCTTGAATTGTAATTAAATCCCTGACACTGTCACCAGCAAAGCACCCCCACACCTCCTGCCCCATGCTTCACGGTGGGAACCATACATGCGGAGATCATCCATTCACCTACTCTGCGTCTCACAAAGACATGGCGGTTGGAACCAAAAATCTAAAATTGTGACTCATCAGTTCAAAGGACAGATTTCTACCAGTCTAATATCCATTGCTTGTGTTTCTTGGTCCAAGCAAGTCTCTTCTTCTTATTGGTGTCCTTTAGTAGTGGTTTCTTTGCAGCAATTCGACCATGAAGGCCTGATTCATGCAGTCTCCTCTGAACAGTTGATGTTGAGATGTGTCTGTTACTTGAATCATTTATTTGGGCTGCAATCTGAGGTGCAGTTAGTGCATCTCTAATTAACTTATCCTATTCAGCAAAGGTAACTCTGGGTCTTCCTTTCCTGTGGTGGTCCTCATGAAAGCCAGTTTCATCGTAGCTCTTGATGGTTTTGCAACAGCACTTGAAGAATCTTTCAAAGTTCTTGAAATTTTCCAGATTGACTGACCTTCATG
The DNA here is from genome assembly GCF_002021735.2 of Oncorhynchus kisutch. Classification (NCBI taxonomy): domain Eukaryota; kingdom Metazoa; phylum Chordata; class Actinopteri; order Salmoniformes; family Salmonidae; genus Oncorhynchus; species Oncorhynchus kisutch. The sequence continues at coordinate 40,939,728 of NC_034175.2, forward strand.
CCTTAAAGTAATGATGAACTGTTGTTTCTCTTTGCTTGTTTGCGCAGTTCTTGGACTTAGCCGTATTTGGTAAAATACTGTCCTCTGTTCACCTCCCTTACCTTGTCACAACACAACTGATTGGCTCAAATGCATTAAGAAGGAAAGAAATTCCTCAAATGAACTTTTAACATGACACACGTGTTAATTGAAATGCATTCCAGGTGACTACCTCATGAAGCTGGTTGAGAGAATGCCAAGAATGTGCAAAGCTGTCATCAAGGCAAAGGGTGGCTACTTTGAAGAATCTCAAATATAAAATAAATATATATATTTTTTAAAACTTTTTTGGGTTACTACATGATTCCATGTGTGCTATTTCATAGTTTTGATGGATTCACTATTATTCTACAACGTTTGAAAATAGTAAAAATAAAGAAAGACCCTTGAATAAATAGGTGTGTTCAAACTTTTGACTGGTACTGTATGTGTATATATGTACAGTTGAAGTCGGAAGTTTACATACACTTTAGCCAAATACATTTAAACTCAGTAAAAAGACATTTAATCCTCGTAAAAATCTCTGTCTTAGGTCAGTTAGGATCACCACTTTATTTTAAGAATGTGAAATGTCAGAATAATAGTAGAGAGAATGATTTATTTCTTTGATCACATTCCCAGTGGGTCAGAATTTTACATGCACTCAATTAGTATTTGGGTAGCATTGCCTTTAAATTGTTTAATTTGGGTCAAATGTTTCGTGTAGCCTTCCACAAGCTTCCCACAATAAGTTGGATGAACTGTTGGAGTAACTGAGTCAGGTTTGTAGGCCTCCTTGCTCGCACCCGCTTTTTCAGTTCTGCCCACACATTTTCTATAGGATTGAGGTCAGGGCTTTGTGATGGCCACTCCAATACCTCGACTTTGTTGTCCTTAAGACATTTTGCCACAACTTTGTAAGTATGCTTGGAGTCATTGTCCATTTGGAAGACTCATTAACGACCAAGCTTTAACTTGTGTCTTGAGATGTTGCTTCAAAATATCCTTTTCTTTCCTCATGAAGCCATCTATTTTGTGAAGTACACCAGTCCCTCCTGCAGCAAAGTACCCCCACAACATGATGTCCCCCCCCCCCCCGTGCTTCACGGTTGGGATGGTTTTCTTCGGCTTACAAGCCTCCCCCTTTTTCCTCCAAACATAACGATGGTCATTATGGCCAAACAGTTCTATTTTTGTTTAATCAGACCAGAGGACATATCCCTAAAAAGTACAATCTTTGTCTCTATGTGCAGTTGCAAACTGTATTCTGATTTTTTATGGCGGTTTTGGAGCAGTGGCTTCTTCCTTGCTGAGTGGCCTTTCAGGTTTTGTCGATATAGGACTTGTTTTAGTGTGGATGCAGATACTTATGTACCTGTTTCCTCCAGCATCTTCACAAGGTCCTTTGCTGTTGTTCTGGGATTGATTTGCACTTTTCGCACCAAAGTACGTTCATCTCTTGGAGACAGAGCGCGTCTCCTTCCTGAGCGGTATGATGGCTGCATGGTCCCATGGTGTTTATACTTGCGTACTATTGTTTGTACAGACGAACGTGGTACCTTCAGGCGTTTGGAAATTGTTTCCAAGGAGGAACCAGACTTGTGGAAGTCTACAAATAATTTTCTGAGGTCTTGGCTGATTTCTTCCAATTTTCCCATTGATGCCAAGCAAAGAGGCACTGCGTTTGAGACTCAAATGATGTCAATTAGCCTATCAGAAGCTTCTAAAGCCATGACATAATTTTCTGGAATTTTCCAAGCTGTTTAAAGGCACAGTCAACTTACTCTATTTAACTTCTGACGCACTGGAGTTGTGATACAGTGAATTATAAGTGAAATAATCTGTCTGTAAACAATTGTTGGAAAAAGTACTTGTGTCATGCACAAAGAGATGTCCTAACCGACTTGCCAAAACTAGTTTGTTAACAAGAAATTTGTGGAATGGTTGAAAAACAAGTTTTTATGACTCCAACTCCAAAAGTCTATGTAAACTTCCGACTTCAACTGTATGTGCCTTCAGAAAGTATTCACACCCCTTGACTTTTACAAATTATGTTGTACAGCCTGAATTAAAACGGGTTCAATTTAGATTTTTTGGGTTCACTGGCCTACAATCAAAACCCCATAATGTCAAAGTGGAATTGTGTTTTTCGATAATGTTTTTTATTTTTTTACATGAACCTTTGTTATGGCAATCCTAAATAAATACAGGTGTAAAAATGTGCTTAACAAGTCGCATAATAAATTGCATGGACTCACTCTGTGTGCAATAATACTGTTTAATGTGATTTATGAATGACTACCTCATCTCTGTACCCCACATATACAGTACAATCATCTGTAAGGTCCCTCAGTCAAACAGTGAATTTCAAACAAAGAGTCAACCACAAAGACCAGGGAGATGTTCCAATGCCTCACAAAGAATGCGTTAGGTTCTAATTCTCAAAGTAAAACACTCAACGGACCTTATGAAAGCTTAACCAAGTTTATTCTGCCCAGAGGGTCGATACAGCTGCATTTAGACAAAAACATTTTCACACAAGCACTGATATTTAACCATAGGCTGAGTCTCCTCCTACCCACCTGTACAAACATTTGTCCTTTACTGCTAGGCAGGACACTAAGTGATACGGGCATAAACTTTTATTTCTCCCTTAAGGTGATCTGACCTGACCACAACCCCCCCTGTGCATCTGATTAAAATCACCATGGGAGCATACCAGAGTTGATAAGTTGTTCTGTCCTGTACCCAATAAAGTGGATAGGCATATTTTTATATATTCTAGGGTAGGCCACATTGCCATAGAAAATATTGTGTGGTAAACAAGGAAATTAAATACATTATTTCAGTTTTACAGAATGATTATTAAATAGATAAATAGCCCTTAAGGCTCTATTCAATCCATATCATGGAAGTTCAGCGTTAAAGCGTGATTGAAATTTAAAGGCAATGTTCCTGCGTCTATGCACAATCTGTAAAGCTTCAGCGATAGATTAAATAGCGCATGGCAAGATCAAATTGTTCCGATGATTAATACCCAACAGAGGGTGAAATAGTTTTGAAAATGTTGGTTGCAACAAATATTTTCTATTATATTGACAAGATAGTCGAGTGACCGCTCTAACAATGGAAATGTATTTCCTCAAAGATGGAAGGCAGGCGGGAGGAGGTGTGATCAGGTGGGACTATTCCAGCCAATGAGAGGGCAGATACGTGAGTGAATGATAAGTACAACTCCGATATAATTTTTTTTTTTCCAAAGTTGCCGAAATGTCACATGCTATCCACTTATCATTGCATTCGTAACTACTTAACGAACCATTACGAAACTTCTATTCGATCAAATAAGCCTCACGTAGCAAATGAGCAATTCCACTTTTTGTTGACCAAATTTGACACTCATTGACTTCCATACAAAAATTCCTCGCTTTGTGGTTATTTCGTGGACCGATTTTGGGCGGTGTAAACAACTGTCCCTATTTCTCTCTGGTTGCAATCAGGACTAAAAGATAACCCTGACATCTACACTATGGAGCGGTAAATTTGAGCGACTATTGATGGTTTAACGAGAGATCAGCTGGGGACAATCAAGTGGCCAATGTTAGTTGCAATTATTCCCAATTAGGCTGCTAATGATTTCCATTTTAACTTGAGGGTAACAATGCATATGTCTCTCAGTTATCCTACAGGAAAATCAATCAATCAACTAATCAATCAAAAGATTTCACAAAGCCCTTTTAATATCAGGAGTTGTCACACAGTCCTTTACAGTTACCTGGTCTAGACCCCATAGAGCAAGCAAATCAAGAGGTGTGAACACAGTGGACAGGAAAAGCTCCCTAGAAGGAAACTCATTGCATTTCATCTAACCCATAAGCAATAGGGCTGGAGAATATGGATTCTAGCATTCTGTCAAACTATGATGCCAACGTAGTGCTTAAGTTTAAATGCTAAACCAACTTTTAGCGGACTGTTAGTTCATCCAAATACAGTTCATGAATATCACAATGAATTGATCAAGAAGTAGAAGTCATCACAAAAATATGATATTTAACACTATGGAGTTTGATAATTGGCATTAGGACTTGGATTGGAACCGGTGCAATGGTCAGGTTACGTGAAATTAGAGCTCTTTGGCCACACACACACCAGTGGTGGGTTTGGCGTTGAAAAACGAAAGCTTATGCAGAAAGATACCTCATACCTACGGTAAAATATGGTGGTGGATTTTTGATGTTACGTGGCTATTTTTGCGTGCACTTGTCCTGGGGCCATTTGTTAAGGTCAACGGCATCATGAACTTTACGAAGTACCAGGACATTTTAGCCAAAAACCTGGTTGCCTCTGCCAGGAAGCTGACATTTGGCCACAAGTGGATCTTCCAGCAAGACAATAACCCCAAGCACTAATCAAAATCCACAAAGAAATTGTTCATTGATGCAAAATTAACATTTTGCAATCTCCAGACATGAACAGCATTGAAAACCTGTGGTTTGAATTGAAGATGTCAGTCCATAAGAGCAGACAAAGGATATCAAGGATCTGGAAGGATTTGTGTATGGAGGAATCCAATCTCATTAAACATGTTAGATAAAGGCTCAGTGCTAGAGTATTTGGGGGGGGGGGGCAAAAATCTGTACATCTGATTTATTTTGTATTATTGCCACTTGTTAAAATATATATATTTCTCTCTGCGATTGCATTAGTATAATATAATGTTCCCATTTTTTTGTTGTTGGCGCATACAATATAGCCCAGTATTTGTATTATTCATTTTATACAGTGTTTTTTGATCATCTGTATCAAGGGTGCCAATAATTATGGACCTGACTATATAAAACGTTGTACTCTGAACCCCACATCCTCTATTACTTTCAACTTTCAAGCCCATCTGATTCCTCTACTGTACAGGAAGTCAGGCGGGACATGTTGCCGGTCGAGCGATGTGTCTCGTCGCCTGTTGTATGTAAAAAATGATGTACTGTACTGTACTTCTACAATGGCTCTGGGTGATGACTGGTGTCCCAACACACACACAGAGCTGTATCATATTACCTCTAACAGACCAGGGATGTGTCCCAAATGGCACCCGTGTCCATGTATAGTGCACTACTTTTGACCAGGCCTCAAACCCCAAGTGGGTTGAGCTGGAGATTCATTGCATGGATACCTGTTCTGACACAATACAGCTAACGCTATCGGTTGGAAATGTGTCATTTTATTTCCTCAGAAGTGAAACATGGCCAAATGGCAGGAAGTGGAGTCTACCCCGTCTCTGCTTTGTATGGACATTTTGACTAGAGTAGTGACTGGCGAAGGAGGTATAAAGTGGCAAAGTACAGTACCTCTGACAAAGAGAGAGCAAGTGGCCATAACTGGTTAATTAAGACCTTTTATGTTACCTCTCCTTTGCCGTTAGTCTTGGGGCTTAAGTATCGACACGAGGAAACACTCAAAAGATTATCGACACTCAAAAGATTGATTTCTACAAAACGAATCCTCTTGAGGTAAAAGAGTCCAGAGATTCATTCAAGAGCCTTGATTTTTAGCACAAAATGAATGTAGAAAGACTTATTTAGGGCAACATAAATCAGCATAATTTCAATACCCAATGATGATGTTTCTGTAAATGAAATGTTATCAACATACAACCTGCTGGAAAATATACTGCAAAATCTGTTTTAGCGGGTGGAGGACATTAATTTAGAAGTATCTCTAATCTTCCCAGTAACCATCTTTCTGGCTGCAAGGTGGAGCAGAGGCCAAGAACCCAGCCTATGTGTTCAGTGCATAATGCTCATTCACCTTGGTGTGTGTGTGTGTGTATGTGTGTGCGTGCGTGCGTGTGTGCGTGTTTCTGCCTCTGTCTGCCTGCGCCTCTCTCCCCAGCGGCTGACCCTGCTGCACGTCAACAGTAACCAGTGTCTGGACATGCCTACTGAGGAGGACAAGATGGTGCCCACCCTGAGAGACTGCACAGGCAGCCGCTCCCAGCAGTGGTTCCTCCGCAACATGACACTGACGCTCTGATCTGACGAGGAGCAGGACCTCCACCTTCACTCACCACCACCCTGGCCAGTTTCGCCCCCACCTGAACCACCGACACACTTCGCTCCCGCTGGCCACTACCTTTGCCTCGCTCCACCAGGTATTTTTTTTTTTAAATCATGCACACGCTCCTGCCTCCTTCAACACTCGCAGGTGGGGAAGAAGCAGTCAGGTAGCAGGGTTTTTTTGTGTTTTTTTTTCCCACAGGGCTTCGGAGGCTTGGCAAGGGCGTTATCTGTGATTCTAATCCCCTCATTCAATCAATATTACACACTGTGGCTGGCAAGAGGTTGGCGTGCACACTCTCAGCCAGACAATATCTGTATGGTTGACTCATATGAACGGGTCTGAGGTGACGGTAACTCACACTTTTACATATGGAGGAAGCTGGAATCAGAGTGACTATCGCACTGACGGTACCGTATATGTCAGATGGCTCTCAAACCTGGTCGTGTGTGCGTTGTACAGCAGCAGCGCCGATAGCAGGACACCATTTGTACGTCCGTGGGGTCTCGCAGACTATGTACTCTGGCTCTGAACACAAGTGTGTGTTTAAAGTGTAGCCCTGAAAAGAGATGATTCTGTTCAGACATTGTACACCTCCCCCAATTCACATCTATGTTGGAGCCACGTGTACATCTGAGGGTGAAGGGTAAGGGTTGTTGATGGGTACATATCAAGAGGCTGACAAAACGCAAAACATTAGAGGTCATATAGAACTCGTGCATGGAGGCATATAGCTGTCAAATCTAATTTACCATTATCCAATTTGCATAATGCTCAATGGCATAAAGGTTTGCACTGTCCCTTTGTATTACAGGAAATAGATATGTCATGTCATAACACTGTTTCAAAACACAACTGTATATCTGAGGCCAAAGTTACTTGGATTGATACGGTATGCCTTAAGAGAAATAGTCAATTATTGAATGGGTCAAGGAATGTAGAGAAAGGAAAAAATCTTGACACGCTTTGCCTCAAAGTCAACCGGAGTAGTTGTCACAGAATGCAGTTGTTTGTTGAAATTGTTTCTACTGCACTGTAGCACGGTCCGCTCCCCAAACATTGGATTATTGAATGTGTCGTTTATTTTGGATACGTTTGTCTACTTGAAGGTTCCCTTATTCTACTTTATACATTATGTCCATCACTTTCATTACAAGAGTTGACTTATCATTTGCACGGTTCATTATAACATATCATTTGCACGGTTCATTATAACATATCATTTGCACGGTTCATTATAACATATCATTTGCACGGTTCATTATAACATATCATTTGCACTGTTCATTATAACATATCATTTGCTCGGTTCATTATAACATATCATTTGCCCGGTTCATTATAACATATCATTTGCCCGGTTCATTATAACATATCATTTGCACGGTTCATTATAACATATCATTTGCACGGTTCATTATAACATATCATTTGCACGGTTCATTATAACATATCATTTGCACGGTTCATTATAACATATCATTTGCACGGTTCATTATAACATATCATTTGCACGGTTCATTATAACATATCATTTGCACGGTTCATTATAACATATCATTTGCACGGTTCATTATAACATATCATTTGCACGGTTCATTATAACATATCATTTGCACGGTTCATTATAACATATCATTTGCCCGATCTAAACATAAAGCAAAAATGATCTGTCGACATAAAAAGGTTGCGAGTGCATTTACAATGTCGGTTTGAATATCAAGTTTCTTGTTTATTTAATTAAGCTATTGTGAAGTCTAAAAGCTCCCCGAAACATCTCAGCATTAGTGAATCGATCAATATGAACAAAGGCAACAGTATAATGAGACTAAACAAAACTCATTGTGTTTTACCACTTTACTGTGCCATTTTGATCGTCAGTCAAACGATGCGTCCTGAATCGTACCCTGTTGTACTATTTTTGAGCAGGTCTCATAGTAGGCTCTGGTCTAAAAGTAGTGCTCTATGTAGGTAATAGGGGACCATTTGGGATGCATGAAAACATTTCTTGATATGATCAACATTTTTAGAAAACGGATCAACTATGTTTTTCAATGGATTGTCAAACCGGACCCGCTGACATCCGGTGGTGTAAATAAATAACGGCCATCATCATGTTTTCGTCGTCACAGTGACTGTACATACAGAACCAATTATTTTTCTAAGACTCTGTGAAACTTGAAAGCCCCGTTGAAATGTAGAGCGTGGCATGGTTATGTAATTGAATCCATTGCCTGTGCGCTGTTCAGAAATACCAATGGAACTCTGTTAATGCTTTCTAGGGGTTTTATGAAATGTGCAATGTGTTTTAGAGGTTCATCAGCAAAAACCCACAAACTACCTAATGGACATTACTGTACTAAAACAGATTCAAACTATCTCAATGCTTGAACACTGTCATATCTATGCCTACTGTTTGTTTGGCATTCAGACTCAAATGAAATGAACTCTGTTTTACGTTCATATATATTTCTCGTTTAGTTTCACCTAGATTATCTTTAGGTGTAGGGTGAAGTTGCCCCTAGACTCATATCCCCCCACTAATAGTTAAGGTTGGGATTGGGGAAGAGGAAGCTGATCCTAGATCTGTTCCGACAGTAGGGGAAACTTCACCCCGTAGCTTATCTTGACATGCATGGTACTACAATAGGAATGTACTATAGATTGTGTTTTGAATTTTGAACTGTTACCCTGTACATGTATTGGTCTAAGCTGATGTATGTTACCTGTTTGTAAATTTTTGTAAAAACCACCCCAAAAAAAAGAAGAAGAAATGAAAAACAGTTATCTTGATGGAATCTGCCATGTGTCTGATTACTGGGGGATGATACGAACCAATGAAACGGTGAACGACAAAATCGAATAAATCTGTTGTTGATTAAACGTTTCTGTTGAAGCTTTTAGGGCCCCTCCCCCGTGTCTCCCGTCTCCTCCTTAGCTCTAGGGATGCGTCCCAAATGGCATCCTGTTTTCTATATGCTGCACTACTTTTGACCAGGGCCCATCGGACTCTAGGTCCCTGGTCAGAAGTAGTGCTCTATAGAGGGAATAGGGTGCCATTTGGGACTCAGCCTTAGTATCTACTAGGAGCCTGGTGGGCGCTTTAACCATGGCTCAATAATACGCTCATTATAGTTGCTAGGTCAGGTCTAGAGTTAGCCTATGGAGAAGGTCCAGTATAAACTGGGGCCGGGTTTCAATCTGATTGCCCTTTGTCGACAATTCGTCCTTTAAAGGCAATGTTCCCGCTTTCGCGGAGACCACATTCACGGTAAACGCTGCATAAAAAAAATATATATATGTATTTTCCTTCTAGCACTGACTTTGATAGTAACTACTTTATTGAGGGAAAATGTACTTGCTATGGCTGTGTATATGTGGTTGTCTCACCCAGCTATCTTGAGATGAATGCACTAATTGTAAGTTCGCTGTGGATAAGAGTGTCTGATAAATGACTCTAATGTAAATATGTCGGCGCAATCTGAAACGGCCTTTTAAATGGCGCGTTGTCAACAAACCGCGATCAGATTGAATCTCAGTTGAAAATGGCTTCCAATAAAGACTCGGTCTAAGGTTGAGGTCTTGACGACAAACGATTTCACACTAATTTGGTTTATGGAGGCCTTACATTGCTGGATAACTGTCTCAAAGCGTATTTGCATAATATTACATGTAATGGCATAACTTAATTGCTTCACTGTATATTTCCCTTTTCCCCACCCACATCAGAGAATGGAAGTTTTTTTTAAATAAATATTTGTAAACCTCTCCAAGGCAACCACTCCAGTGTAATTAATGACTCCTCATGGGGCCCAATCTGAGTTTGGCTACACAACACTTCAGCACCTCTGCACAGCGGCAGGCAGCAAGGCACTCCGAGGCAGGCAGGGAGGCAGGCACCCTAAGCCAGCATCAATCAGCCTGGCTCACACCTGCGGGCTGCTGTGGGGCCTAGACAGACAAATCAGGACACATGGGGATAAATAAGACAGCCACACAGGGGCTGCCAGTCTATTACAGGGATGAGATGGTCTAAAATAAGAGCATAATGGAAGCCTTATCTGACTGGGCTCGCTGTGGCGCTAAGAGGTACTGCATGATTAGTGCCCCTCACCATGGAGACAGCCGGGGATTTAACGCTTTCATGTCTGTGTTCGTCTCCTGTAGCAGCAGAGACTTACTGTAACACACAGAAAAAAGGGATTGCAATTCCGACACGCCTGCTATGAAAAGCCTCAGCACTCACACGATTTATGGGCCATTATACACCAGCGTCCTCGGTCGTGATTATAGAGACGTTTCACATCCAGTATCCTGTAGAAACGGCAGTGCATTAGCTACTACAGCACTTGACTACTACATTCACCGTCCCCTTAAATGTGTTCCGCTATTCACCCGATTTCAATTCGTTTCCTTCCCAACAACAACACCCTCACGGTTAAATGCAAGGGAGGAAGGCCACGGTCCTAGACTGGGTTGGTCCTCTCTTTCTCCTCGTGTCTGATATGTACATGATCACGTGTGTCTGCCAGCCTCTCTCTCCCCTGCTAGTGCGCTTGATATATGGGATTTTATTCAGCCGGAGAAGTGAATCCAATAATGGGGAGAGAGGAGGGGAGAATCAGCAGCCTGGATGGCCCCTTTCTTCTCACACAGGATCAGAGGTCCAGATGAGTAAGCCTGCCCTTGATTGTTGTGGGGACCTGCACTTCCACTGTGCCCAGAATGAAACATAGCTTTAATTAGAGATGGTTTGAGGCAAGACTGTGTGGGAGACTGGGGAGACTGATCCATTGCCATGGGAGAGCTGTCTGTCTTGTAGTAGTGCATCTCAAATGTACAGATCTTGACAGCGACCCAAATGGCATCCTATTCCCTAGACGGCGCACCATTTTTTTTTTGATGCACCTCTCTGGTCAACAGTAGTGCACTATATAGGGAACAAGGGTTCCATTTTGGAGGCGGACCCTAGACAATCTGCAGCGACTGATGCAGAAGCCACTGACGTGGATGGCGGTTGTGCAATCCCTGGCGCAATCTGGATATTGACATGTTTAAGGGAAGTGATTGTAAAAAAACAAAAAAACGACTTCTATGTGGTAATAGCCATTTAGACAGTAAGGCAGTGATTAGAAGGAGGAACCCTTCTGCTAACCACAGTAATTGTGTGCTAACCAATGTTCAATCACCAGGAGCTGGTGCATTAGCAACAAGCCCTGTTGTGCTGCTATTCTAGACAATGAAAACATCCATATAGGACTCGCTGTTTCCTGTGTTTATGAAAAGGATGTCTACTAAAAGTACTGTATAATAAAGTATGAATTCCATTTGTGTAGTTACTCATTCAGGGGTGTTTATGCCTTGCAATACAGTATCTTATATGAGTGAAATGGTTTGCCAGTGTGTATTAACTCTGACCCACAACCCTTTATAATAATTATACACTATATATATATATATATATATGGTTAAAGAAAAGCTGATCTACTGTATGGAAGACAATCATCTCAGATCTTGGACAGATGTAATATCGTTTGATCACCACAAGATGTTGACAGTTTATTGTGTGCCTCAGTGGCTCTGTCTATTTGACCCCGCTATGTTGGAATCACTCAGGTATTTTAGATGAGCCTTTCGTGGACAGAGGATTGCTGATCAACCTTGAGCTGCGTTTGGAAATCAACATAGTCACAATAAAACAAGGTCGTATAGTATTTCAAATAGAGGACAACAGCATTGGTGAGAAATAGGGTGCCGAATCAACCAACCTAATATGTGACCAGAAGCATGGCCCCGTGCAGTATCCCTGATCAGAAGGATTATGGAGTGAGATGGGAAGGGAAATGAGAGAAGATCTTGTCAAGTGATTGGCTGTTCTTCCCAGCAAATGACCTCAAGTGCCATCTCTGCTGATACAGAGTGCACGATAAATGCATGTCCCCTACGTCTCTCTGATTAGATTAATAAATCAATCCCGGCCGTCCTATCAGGTCTTGCCCAGGCTATTTTTATGAAATGGGTTACACAAGAATGTCAAACTTTCTTCCTTTAAGCTCTTGATGAGAGACAGTATATTGGCTAAAAATATATATTGATTAGCAGAGTAGGCCTATAACATTTCCTTACACAAGATTTGGCGATGATGGCAATCCGAAATACCATTCACTTGAAATGGAATAGAAAACCTGATATCATCCTTTTACATGTGCGATCATAACTAGGGAGTGTTTTATTCTGTACTCTTTGCAATTACAGATCCCCGAACCCCCTTCTAGGATAATCCCCCCCCCCCCCCCCCAATGTTGCATAACTCAACAGCCTTCCAGTGTGTGAACTGTGAAGAGACTCAGATCAACCTCTAACCCAAATCCTCTATGTACTTTTGAGTGACACATGCAGTATGAAACTGAAAATGTAAAATGAATTGCGTGTGAGTGTGTGGGTTAAAGGCATTGCTCACAATTAAAGGGATTGTTCCGACAGCATTTTCGAAGGGTCCCTTGTGACTGACTGACCCAGCCGGGAGCAGCCATAAATAGCCGCGCAATAGCAGACTCCCTTGCACCATATGTCAATGCTAGCTGGGTAATTTACTTGCTTTGATTCTGACGCCTGCGCGGTAAGAGTGAATCCACATGGAAACAAGTAGCTGTTTAAAAGGCTAATGATTTTCAGAATAGCCAAACACGGTCTGAAATGGACAAAAAGCAATAGAACAGGAGGGTAACACTTCACCGTCTTCTTACGATGATGAGCAGCTTACTGTTGACCTCTTCTTGTACCGTGTAAATGTCGTCGCTTGGCATGCTGTATTATGACTGATTGCACAGTAATAAGAACACAACAGGGTAACATAGTGACTTCGACACACATGGACACTAAAGTTATCCAGTTAGGCCTAAGTAGCATATCTACTAAAAGTGCAGACAGACACATTGTCAAGTGTTGTGACAGGGTATGGATGCCTGGCAAAAGTTTAGCTGTATGTGTCTGGAAACGTAGCAATTAAAAAAGCTCGAGCTCACAGCACAAGAGTAGACCTTTGTCCAGCCAAAGCTAATGGCTTCATCGTTGCACAGGAATCAGTATCTGAGTAGCCTCTTCCTCTTAACGGGGGAAGTACACATGTAAAAGGTGACCTGTGTCACCCCACACTCATTATAAAATGACTGAATGCTGCAGTTCGTTTGTGTTCTTCTTCGTCTACCTGGTATAATGAAGGCCTCGGTGACTGCTGCCTGGTTAAAAAAAAAAATTGTGTTCCCTTCCCTCTTTCCCTCGAGAGACTTGAATTATTGCTTCAGACACACGCTGCTATTGGGTGCACATTCAACGTGTTAGCTGTTACACAATCCTTCGTTTGGCGAGTGTTCCATTGGTTTTAGCCAGCCACAGACTTTGTGCTGTTTTTAGAATGTGATCATTTGTACTGCACAGACGTGTACAGACTTGAGGTGAGATAACAGCAAATGGATGAAGACGAGCGCTAATGAGATGCTGGCTGCAAATAAACAGCCTCAACACTCATATTGATCTTGAAGAACCAGGTGGGATACCAACGCACGTCAAATTGGTTGGAAAATGATCGAGTGAGTGTTTGAAGTTGCTCACAGTAGCTGAATACACTCGACGAAAGTGGGGAAAAGTGTAGTGTATTTCTATATCTATGTATCTGTTAATATACAGTACCAGTCTGTATTTCTATATCTATGTATCTGTTAATATACAGTACCAGTCTGTATTTCTATATCTATGTATCTGTTAATATACAGTACCAGTCTGCTTGAACACATGTACTCATTCAAAGGTTTTTCAATATTTTTACTATTTTCTACATTGTAGAATAATAGTGAGGACAGAACAACTATGAAATAACACATATGGAATTATGTAGTTACCAAAAAAAGTGTTAAACAAATCAAATTATATTTTATATCTGAGAAGAAGCCACCCTTGGAAAGTACCCTTTGCCTTGATGACAGCTTTCCACGAGAAACACGAATGGACATTAGACGGGGGAAATCTGTCCTTCGGTCTGATGAGTCCAAATGTGAGATTGTGGCTCCCACTTTACAGCCTTATTCTAAAATGTATATATATATATATATTTTTTTTTACTGAAATATTACATTTACATAAGTGATCAGACCCTTTATTTTGTTGAAGCACCTTTGGCAGTGATTACTGTCACGATCGTCATAAGCATACTCGGACCAAAGCGCAGTGTGATATCGGTTCAACATCTTTTTATTTAAGGGAACCGAACAAAAAAGCAATGAAGAATACACGACACGTGAAGCTCATGCAGTGCTCACAGGTAGCTACTCAAAAACAAGATCCCACAAAACACAGTGGGGAAATGGCTGCCTAAATATGATCCCCAATCAGAGACTATGATAAACAGCTGCCTCTGATTGGGAACCATACCAGGCCAACATAGAAACAAAACACCTAGATGGGAACACCACCCCTAGTCACACCCCGACCTAACCAAAATAGAGAATAAAAAGTCTCTCTTTGGTCAGGGTGTGACAATTACAGCCTACATTTTTATTGGGTATGACGTTACAAGCTTGGCACACCTGTATTTGGGGAGTTTCTCCCATTCTTCTCTTCAGATCCTCTCAAGTGCTGTCAGGTTGGATGAAGAGCTTCACTGCACAGATATTTTCAGGTCTTTCCAGAGATGTTCAATCGGGTTCAAGTCCGGGCTCTGGCTGGGCCACTCAAGGACATTGAGACTTGTCCTGAAGTTGTCTGCGTTGTCTTGGCTGTGTGCTTAGGGTCGTTGTTCTGTTGGAAGGTGATCCTTCGCACCAGTCTGAGGTCCTGAGCACTTTGGAGCAGATTTTCATAAAGGATCTCTCTGTACTTTGCTCCGTTCATCTTCCCCTCAATCCTGACTAGTCTCCCAGTCCCTGCCGCTGAAAAACATCCCCACAGCATGATGCTGCCACCACCATGCTTCACTGTAGGGATGGTGCCAGGTTTCCTCCAGACTTGACGCTTGCCATTCAGGCCAAAGAGTTCAATCTTGGTTTCATCAAACCAGATAATCTTTTTTCTCATGGTCTGAGAGTCTTTAGGTGCCTTTTGGCAAACTGCAAGTGGGCTGTCATGTGCCTTTTTCTGAGAAGTGGCTTCCATCTGCCCACTCTAGCATAAAGGCCTGATTGGTAGAGTGCTGCAGAGATGGTTGTCCTTCTGGAAGGTTCTCCCATTTCCACAGAGGAACTCTGAAGCTCTGTCAGAGTGACCATCGGGTTCTTGGTCACCTCCCTGACAAAGGCCCTTCTCCCCCAATTGCTCCGTAAGAGTCTTTGTGGTTCTAAACTTCTTCCATTTAAGAATGATGGAGGCTACTGTGTTCTTGGGGAGCTTCAATGCTGCAGAAATGTTTCAGTACCCTTCCCCAGATCTATACCTCGAAACAATCCTGTCTCAGAGCTCTATGGACAGTTCCTTTGACCTCATGGCTTGGTTTTTGCTCTGACATGCACTGTCAGGTGTGGGACCTTATATAGAGAGGTGTGTGCCTTTCCAAATCATGTCCAATCAATTGACTGTATGACAGGTGGACTCCAATCAAGTTGATCAATGGAAACAGGTCAATGGAAACAAGATGCACCTGAGTTCAATGTCGAGTCTCAAAGCAAAGGGTCTGAATACTTATGTAAATAAGGTATTTGTTTTTTTTGTGCAAAAAAATAATTAAGGTGTATTGTGTGTAGATTGATGAGGGAAAAATGTATTTAATCAATTTTAGGATAAGGCTGTAACGTAACAAAACAAAGTCAAGGGGTCTGAATACTTTCCACATGCACTTTATATAGCCAAATTATCGTTACTCGTGTATTATTCCTTGTGCTACTATTTTTCAATTTTTCTATTGTTTATCTTTTTTCTCTCTGCATTTTTGAGAAGGGCTGTAAGGTAAATATTTTACTGTTAGTGTATACCTGCTGATTACGAAGCGTTTTCAAATGTATTTTTCTCTTCCGAACGATTGAATGCGGTCAGGGACCTGCACACAATTTTGGCATTTTGTCTCTCTGTGTGTAGTGGTGCCTGAGAAGTGGGTATACTATACTATTTCCAAAACGGCCGACATGGTGAAGGAAAGGCACCCTGTGTGAAAAATTGTATGAGAAACAGTGACATACACTCTGAATGACCTAATATTATAAACCCCATATTGGTCTTTCACAGTCAGGACAACCCAAGCTGTGCTGTGCAAGTAGGCTAATAGTAGGCCTACTATTGAAACAGATAAATGAGTCTGTGAACTGAGTCAGAAATTCACAGGTTTCTGATTTTCCCCATTTAAAAAAAAAGTTTTTGCTCTCAAAGTCACACTTTTTTAATAGAAAAATAACAGCATTTGATATTGTAAGTCCTTAACAATGCTTACACCACATCACAAGACCACTTTTGAGGTCTGGGAAAAAAATCTAAGATTTTGTTGTTGTTGTTGTTGTGTAGTTACCCTTTAGTTCAAGTGCACAGGCACCTAGCACTGTTGTTATGATAGTGGTATTTCTGTAGCACATGCAAAACAAATGGCCACTGGATTGATGCAAATAAGCATGAAATCATTCTGCCAGGTAGGCATAGGCTACTTTGTAACTAGCTAACATTTCTTTGTGAAGGTTATTGGGAAAGCCTTTCCATCTACCAGAGTACGGTTAGGCCTATCACTATATTTCTCCTGTTACTTCACTGTTTGAAACCTGGATGTTTTACTTCATATCAGGAGGCATGTCTTACCTTGCTTCAAAGTAACCTATAGCCAAAATCCCACCATAGAAACGTGGAGGCAATTCTTTTATATTGACTTCTTTATGTGCTTTCTCCTGTTCTATTCGTTTTCGTTCTTTCATTGTCTAGCAGCCAAAGGCATTATCCTAGTTATATTAGCAGCCCATGATAGTTGTTGCATCTTTAGATCTCCCCTCTTTCTAAATTTCGAACAGATATTTCCATCTCCGTCCATGAAACGACTCACATGTGCGTTTTGGAACATTCGCTCATAGATCTACCACCGTGTGCCTAAAATGTGAAGAAATATTAGTTTGTTAACATTTTAAGCTAAACATTCTGATCTGTTCCATCAGCCTTAATCTTTGATATGGCATATACCTCCACTACCTTGATACACATCGTGTGGATTAAGACGTGAGAATACACAATGCTCACTGAAAAATAAGTGGGTATACGGCATTGTGGAATACTTGTTTCTGTTTAGCTTGAAGGGTATTCTAGAGCATGCATTATTTCCCTATAAAGCACACTATTTTTGCATAGTAGAATTCAATGGCCATAGTTCATTCTTGCTTGTTCTATGTTTGAGATGCCTTTGAAAGCAAAAGTCGATTTGAAACATTGGCATTGTTGAATTCCATTTTCATGATGGAAAACTAGGACAGATGGTTTGGTTAGCTAAACTAACCAGTTTGTTTGGTTACCATGAGAACTGCTTTCGCTTTTTTTTTTTACATTGGATAGTAGAGACTCAGAGCTACAAAATGGTATATCATACACAGCATTTTTTAGGAACAATGGGAAAGTCATTCTGCTTTGAAAGTTGATACACTGAGAAAATGGCCTTTGAATGTTTTGTTACCTACTGGAGAGCTCTCCTTTGTCTACACCCATTCAGCATTGTTCATACCGTCTTAAGCCAGCTCCACCCATCTCCTTAAGGATTCACATGAGGTCGGGTGCTAAACAGTGAGTAGTGTAGTAAAGATTAAGACTAAAAGTGGTAGTAGCCTTCAATAAGGAAAAAATCCAGGTAAATAGAAAGTGTCCAGATAAAAAGATATTGTACAAATATTACATGACGCTTACCCAGACACACGTGTCTAAATTGATGGGTCATGTGAAATAAATGCTATAACCCCCAGCCATGTTCAGGGGTGGAAAAATAACTAAATTGTCATACTTGAGTAAATAATTTCAAATTCTTTATATTAAACCAGACAGCACAATTTTTTTCTCTTCGACGGATAGCCAGGGGCACAATCCAACACTCAGAAATAATTTACAAACGAAGGATTTGTGTTTAGTGAGTCTACCAGATGAGATGCAGTAGGGATGTTCTCTTGATAAGTGTGTGAATTGGACAATTTCCCTGTCAAAATGTAAGGAGTACTTTCGGGTGTCTGGGAAAATGGATGGTGTAAAAAGTACATTTTCTTTTGGAATGTAGTGCAGTAAAAGTAAAAGTTGCCAAAAATATAAACAGTAAAGTAATGTACAGATACCCCCCAAAATACTTAAGTAGTACTTTGAAGTATTTTTACTTAAGTGCTTTGAACACTGCCCAAATGCCTTCACACCATACATTAGCATACTTTATATACTGTTACACACGCACTGATCACATAGTATTCCATACATAAGTTAAGGCCATGCAACCTGAGTTGAAACCTCACTGAGGTGCACATGTACAGTACATAAACAGATGCATGCGCCATATATTTATGTGGATGCGCCATATATTTATGTGGATGCGCCATGTATTTTTTGTGGTGGACATTTGATACGGTCACATGATATTGTTGTGGTATGTCACAAAATCATGTTATGACCACACATATCAATATTCACGTTATATATCAATATTATGTTAAGTCTTGCTAAGTGGATGGGTCTCTACAGAAGGTGTGAACAGCCAAATGGTTACTTGCATAGTAGCAATATCAGAAATAGATGGTGCCAATGTAAATAAAAGACACAGTATGTACAAGAACAATATCAATAATGATGAGTGATAGACAAGGTAGTTATACGAATACAATCAGGGGTAAAGTTGCTGAGCAGCAGGATAAAAAATGTAAAAGCAGCAACATATGGCGTGATGTCACAAGACATTACAACCCTGCACAACATCAATTCACCTCCCAAGTTTAGATAAGAAGAATAACCTCATGCAATGCAATGAAAATGATTTTCACCTGAAGTGCTGGTACTGCTTGATCTCTGGCAACAGCCTGAAGTACAGAGTCAGGTGTTGTTGCCAGCCATAGCTTTCCTCCAGCACCGTACCATCCTCCAGTCCAACCAGCTGTGGGATGTTGACCCCTGTCACAGTGCTGTCCTTCACAACACCAGCAATCTCAGACAAAGTGTTCACTCTGGTCTTTCTGCTTGATGAGGCCGAAGCACCAGTCGGGGGGCAAACTTGGCGTGGCCTGTGATCAGGAAGTGAAGGTCCAGACCGTGGTGGAGCTTGTGCACGGTCCGCCAGGCACAATACCAGAGCACAGACTTGTTCTTGTTATGGTATTGGTATTGTTCTTGTTATCACAATTCAGGTCCACACATGTTTTCCAAACTCTGTAGTTGTTTAAGAAATGGTGCATGTAGTTGATGACTCCACTGCTGCCTTTGCTGGGCCAGCTCTCTTTTTGATGGGAGGCATTAGGCCATTCTCCCTGTATGACTGGTAGAGGAGAGTCCGGCGAGTTCTACTGATGCTGGAAGACAAATTCCACATACAAACATTTTTGCATTATTATACAATAGATGTCATCTCAGAATGCCATTTCACATCACCACACATACAGTGGGGCAAAAAAGTATTTAGTCAGCCACCAATTGTGCAAGTTCTCCCACGTAAAAAGAGAGGCCTGTAATTTTCATCATAGGTACACTTCAACTATGACAGACAAAATGAGAAAAAACAATCCAGAAAATCACATTGTAAGATTTTTTATGAATTTATTTGCAAATTACAGACCTCTCATCTTTTTAAGTGGGAGAACTTGCACAATTGGTGCCTGACTAAATACTTTTTTGCCCCACTGTACTTCATACACGTAATGGTAGCTAGCTAACTAGCAACACAAACCGATTGTCATAGCTACATAAAGTTAACCAAACAGGTTCAATGTTAGCTAGCTAACATTAGGCTATAACTAGCAATGCGAAATGGCATTCTGAGAAAACATCACTAAAGTTACACACAATTCATACACGTAAATTAATTAACAGCAAGCGTTAACGTTAGCTAGCTTAAAAATGAACTATAATCCCAATCCATAGAGTAGCGTTACTAGCAATACAAACTGACTGTCATAGCTCAAATTAAACAAATAAATTAGGTTCAATATTAACGTTAGCTAGCAAGCCAGCCATCAAACTCCTCCTGCTGGCACTTAACTTCGAATGAAAATAACTTTCTGACAAAATTAGAAATGTATAATATCTGAAAATGTAGCTAGATTCTTACCTGTAAACATGGATGAAAGCTTCACTGCAGACTACAAACCCTTTCATTAAATAAGACATCCTGTGTCATTTCAGTTTAGTTTGCACAGCTTGTTTTCTCTTTGTGCTCCACTGATTTCAAAACTCGGTCAACTTCTTCCGTGACAACAACACTGTTGATTGCGGTTTCTTCCTCATCACCATCATCAGAAGACTCTACAATGAAAATGTTTTTACCTAAATCAGGGATTTCCTCATCGTCTGATTCAGAGTCAGAGAGAGTCAGCATGGCACGATCGTCCTCCAGAAAGTAGTCCATCACAAATTTTCCCTGCTGACCTTTGTTGATAGGGCCTGATAAATTCAGGGCAGCAATGTTATTGAGAGCAGTAGCAACATATTTGCAGTTCTCTGTGGCTACTGCAGTAGAAAGGATTATCTATGCATAACGAGCAGCTCATTTTATAGACACAAGATGCTACACCGCAGAATAATCGGAAATTCATCTCTTGGCATGTCCAGCCCACTCATTATCTCAAGCCAATTATGGCTAGGTGAAGGTTCCTATCTTTTTCTTTGGCTAAACCAACTAGGCTCTTAATTTAACAACTTTATTCGTATTTACAGATTGCATAAAAGTTTGTTATTAAGGCACATGAAAATTCACATGTTCAAGAAAGGTATGTCTGCCAAAAAACACATTGTCACACCCTGACCTTAGAGATCCTTTTTATGTCTCTATTTTGGTTTGGTCAGGGCGTGAATTGGTTTGGGCATTCTATGTTTTCTATTTCTGTGTGTTTGGCCGAGTGTGGTTCTCAATCAGAGGCAGCTGTCCATCGTTGTCTCTGATTGAGAACCATACTTAGGTAGCCTTTTCCCACCTGTGTTTTGTGGGTAGTTGTTTTCTGTTTTTGTGTCTTCAACAGACAGAACTGTTTCGTGTTGTTACATTTTGTTATTTTGTCTCAGTGTTCACTTTTTTTTAATAAAGAATCATGAACACGTACCACGCTGCGCTTTGGTCCACACCTTCTTCATACGACGACCGTTACACACAAAACATTTTTTACGTTCAAACTGCTCTCCTGTGAAGTCGTGAATTGCGACATACGCCTAGTTTCCTGAATCGGGTCACATTTTGTCTTGTTTCTACTGAAGTAATCCATATGAAAACAACCCAAGCTGCCAATTTCAGTACCTATCATTAGCCATACAGAAAACAAGCTAACATGCCACGAAATTGAGATTAGAGTAACTTGTGTTTATTTGTGGAACTTAGGTTATTGTTTGCTAGCTCAAATGATATTGAGTTAGTGATATTTATTTCATATAGCCAAGTTGCTTTTTTTTATATAACAAGTTGCTTGTTTCTGCCAGTGCTATTCATTTGGAAACTCTCCCAGCTTCGTAACGAATAAGAACATTATCTAACTCAGTAGTTATAAGAAAATTAGAGTGGAGTGGAGGCAGCAACACTGTGCTTTGCTCGGGAAGCTGACACTCCCCTGATCGTCTCACTTCCACTCTACAAAGACAACCAGCTAACTAATTAATCTGACCATGGGTCTTGAAGTATGTGTACCATATACAGCCTCTACGGTTATAAATCGAACCCTGCTGGTCACCTATGCACATATTTATGAACGTCTTTTCGTGTGCTCTATCCTGCCTGATTACCCATCAGTCTGACAAAACTATAAACACATAATGATCTTAGAAACAATCTGGCCACTAAGGGCTTTATAAAAAAAATCATTGTGAATGATGATTGAATGCAAGTGCTGTATAGCTTTATGATGATACTGTATATGTGTGGGGGTGTTTGTGTGTAATGGGATTTAAATGATTTATTGAATGGAAGTGCTGTATAGCATCATGACTTTGTTTAGTTTATTAGGATCCCCATTAGCTATTGCAGATGCAGCAGCAACTCTTCCAGGGGTACCACGTGATTATACTGTGTGTGTGATTGTGTCTAGGGAAATTCTCCCTTGTGGAGACATTTCCCACGTCCCCATGAGGACAAAGGCTATTTTGGGATTAGGGTTAGACTTACGGTAAGAGTAATAGGTTAGGTTTAGTGTTAGGAGTTGGTTTAGGGTTTGGGTTACGGTTAAGGTTAGGGTTATGGTTAGGGTTATTTTATAATGGAATGATTATTAGAGAGTATCTGTATGGCTGTGGAAAAGAGAGGAAGGGAGAGAGTGTGTGCATATGTCTGAAAGAGAGGGAGAGATTATGATCCTGACCACCATTGTATCTTATTTGTTCCCCTCTCTCTCTCTCTCTCTCTCTCCCTCTGTTACTCTAGGTCAGTGAGCGAGGGAAGCGGTGGAGAGTCAGGGCTCAGCAGCAGAAGGCAGGGGGGGGGGGGGAGTTAGAGATGACTGGAGGCATAGAGCTGTGGAGCGAGGAGGAAGAGAAGGGAGGAGTGGAGCAAGAGGAGAGGAGGGTGAGGGGAAAGAGGAGAAGGAACAGGAGGGAGAAGAATATGTAGAGGAAGTGGAACATTGAGAGGAGGAGGAAGAGGGAGAGCACACTGCAGAGGGGAGCCTACGTTTCCATGGAGTGCATCTACCCTAAGTCTCATCATTCACCCATGTACCACACAGCTTACTTTGTGAAATTTGTAGGTCTCGTTTGTTGAATTTGGATCCAAAAAGTGCATGTACCTACATAGCTGCTCAAAGTGATTGCATGACATGTTTCTTCCTATGTGTGGTACCCTGAGGGCGGCGACAGTAGACCAGTGTGGGGGAACCTGCAAAGGCATCTTCCAAGAAACCGCAGGTGCTGGTCTCTGAAGGCATTCAAAATGCAGCTGGTGCATTCACTTTGTGATATGGCTACTGTGGATGAAAGCGGGGAGACAAGAATGTTTCACCAAGAGTGGTTACTCCTAATTTGAAAAGCAGGCCACTCCCTGGTGAAGTTTGAAGGGCGCAAGAGAGGGTGTGTGGTGTGCATCCGGAGTGGACGCAGGGCAAATAGTGGGAGATGTGTAGGAACCTCCTTTGGGTGCTCTACGTGTTCTGTGCCACTTTGCAGGATGGGGCCGTGCTTCCCGAAGTTGTATGACATGTTGTAGGCTAAATGTAAACATTAAAGTGACAGTGTGAAATATGTATTTGTCCTACATGTCTTCTGGGGAAATTGGGTACTTTAAAAAAAAAATCATGTTTTGAAACTTCTCGCAGTATCTGTCTGCAGTCACTGAATTCAAAGTAGGCTACTGTCAAAGTAGGCTCATATCTCTACATTTGTTAATAGTCTCTGAATAGTTGTTTGCATTTTTACATTGTTACAGAAGTAAGAGTCTTTGTCAGTCCAATAAGCCTACTTTGTGTGGGTGCATTTGGAGTTTTGCTGTAAATCTTTCTCTACAATTGAAGTCAGAAGTTTGCATACATCTTAGCCAAATACATTTAAACTCAGTTTTTCACAATTCCTGACATTTAATCTGAGTAAAAATTCCCTGTTTAGGTCAGTTAGGATCACCACTTTATTTTAATAATGTGAAATGTCAGAATAATAGTAGAGAGAATGATTTATTTCAGCTTTTCTTTCTTTCATCACATTCCCAGTGGGTCAGAAGTGTACATACACTCAATTAGTATTTGGTAGCATTGCCTTTAAATTGTTTAATTTGGGTTAATCGTTTTGGGTAGCCTTCTACAAGCTTCCCACAATAAGTTGGGTGAATTTTGGCCCATTCCTCCTGACAGAGCTGGTGTAATTGAGTCAGGTTTGTAGGCCTCCTTGCTCACACACGCTTTTTCAGTTCTGCGCACACATTTTCTATAGGATTGAGGTCAGGGCTTTGTGATGGCTACTCCAATACCTTGACTTTGTTGTCCTTAAGCCATTTTGCCACAACTTTGGAAGTATGCTTGGGGTCATTGTCCATTTGGAAGACCCATTTGCGACCAAGCTTTAACTTCCTGACTGATGTCTTGAGATGTTGTTTCAATATATCCATGTCATTTTCCTGCCTCATGATGCCATCTATTTTGTGAAGTGCACCAGCCCCTACTACAGCAAAGCACCCCACAACATGATGATGCCATCCCGGTGCTTCACGGTTAGGATGGTGTTCTTTGGCTTGCAAGCCTCCCCCTTTTCCCTCCAAACATAACGATGGTCATTATGGCCAAACAGTTCTATTTTCAGACTAGGACATTTCTCCAAAAAGTATGATCTTTGTCCCATGTGCAGTTGCAAACTGTAGTCTGTCTTTTTTATGGCGGTTTTGGAGCAGTGGCTTCTTCCTTGCTGAGCAGCCTTTCAGGTTTTGTTAATATAGGACTCGTTTTATTGTGGATATAGATACTTTTGTACCTGTTTCCTCCAGCATCTTCACAAGGTCCTTTGCTGTTGTTCTGGGATTGATTTGCACTTTTCACACCAAAGTGCGTTCATCTCTAGGAGACAGAACGCGTCTCCTTCCTGAGCGGTATGACGGCTGCATGGTCCCATTGATTTTCTGGAATTTTCCAAGCTGTTTAAAGACAGTCAACTTAGTGTATGTAAACTTCTGACCCACTGGAATTGTGATACAGTGAATTATAAGTGAAATAATCTGTCTGTAAACAACTATTGGAAAAATGACTTGTGTCATGCAAAGTAGATGTCCTCACCGACTTGCCAAAACTACAGTTTGTTAACAAATTTGTGGAGTGGTTGAAAATTATGGCTCCAACCTAAGTGTATTTAAACATCCGACTTCAACTGTATCTACTACTTGTTGCATTTACTGATTTGTTGTACATTTCTACATGTTGTTTCACTTTGTAGGATGGGGCCCTGCTTCAAGAAGTTTCATGGCATGTTGTCGGCTAAATGCCTTAAATCTTTTAAGGAAATTGTCTCTGGACAATAGTTGTGTTTTTTATTTATTTATCTTCTCCCTTTATCTGTCTATGTAATACTTGTTGCATTCACTGAATTGTTGTCAAAGTAGGCTACTGTATCTACATTTTGTTTCAGGCCAGGTCTGTACTAAATCTTATTGAGGTTATGTACATTTTGAAAGTCTCTGAATAGTTGTTTGCGTGTTTACATGGTTACTTAAATAAGAATCGTTGTCAATGAAATAGTCTACTTTGTGTGAAAATACTTTTTTAAATGTATTTTAATTTATAAGTATAATATATTATAGTTCATACATTTTGAGTGAGTAATTTAGTCAAATGTACTACAATTTAAATACACGAATTCTTTGTTGTGTTGAGTGTTAATAGTTTTTTTGATAGTGAGCGTCTTTACACAATGGAAGACAAAATGAGTGTTATTCCTATTGACTTGAATGTGGTGTCATACCTGGGGCCTCTGCCTGGGGCCTGCAAATCACTAAGGCCGCCCCTGTTTGTAGTACCAGTAGGAAATAGTGAGTGCATCGTTGTATAAGGAAAGTGCAGTGCGCAGGAGCCGTGAAGGGGAAAATCGAGAGAAAGAACGAAACAGCTGCTGTTGGATTCTTAATACCTGCATCCATAAGAACATCACAAGAAAAATCCCACCAGAAGAGGAAAAGCGGACGCGGGAAATACAGATTGCAGGCATCATCGGTAAGGGGAACCACATAAGTATGAGCGGACAGTAAATTGTTCCCCGAATCCATCATATTCCACTGTCATAGGACTGAATGCAGATCCTATGTGCGCCCGCAGTAGCACAAAGCGGAGGTTTGGGAACCAAATTGTGTCCAACACCAACGCTGAAATCGGATGTACAGTACGTATTGTGCCGTTTCATATTGACCACGGTTTCTAATCACATTTACCAACTATTCATTAATTACCTACCGGATCCAGATTGCTTGATGGGGCGTCGAAACAGTTTCAACTTTTAACCCAAGGTGTGGACTCCACGGAGGAGGAAAGTGTTGAGCCAACCTGCAGTGGTCTAACCTGGGAGGGCGATAAGTAATCAGCAGCGACTCACCAAAGACGAATCTGTTCAAAACCTGAACTGCAACGGACGCGTTTGGATAGCAGATGAACCTGTGCGTAATTGTTTTATAGCGGAGTCCTTTTCGGGTGAAGAGCTCTTTGTTGTGATTGAAGTGACATTAGCCCTCTCTTATTTTCATGGCTTTGGAGTGCAGTCGTAGGAACAGTATGTGGAGCGAGGGGACAGTGCATGATTAGTTCGTTACAGAAAGCACTTTCCTCGCCTTATTTCCAGTTCCAAGATATTGGACACAACATAAGGACAATTGCTGCAACTACAACGAAGTCCTGTACAGAAATAGACTTTACATTAAACCCTTCAGATTATTTCTCTCGCTGCTGCCATCGTAGTATGTCTGCACTCCGAAAGAAATTTGGGGACGATTATCAGGTAGTGACCACCTCATCCAGCGGGTCTGGATTCAACCAGCCGGCACCAGAGAAGAAGAAGAAGAGGCAACGCTTTGTGGACAAGAACGGGCGATGTAACGTCCAGCATGGAAACCTGGGTGGTGAAACCAGTAGATATCTTTCCGATTTATTCACCACACTGGTCGATTTGAAATGGCGCTGGAATTTATTCATCTTCATCCTTACATACACGGTGGCATGGCTCTTCATGGCCTTCATGTGGTGGATCATAGCCTACATAAGAGGAGACCTTCATCGAGCCCACGATGACAAGTATACGCCATGCGTTGCCAATGTCTACAACTTTCCCTCCGCGTTTTTATTCTTCATAGAAACGGAAGCCACAATAGGATATGGCTATAGGTATATCACGGACAAATGTCCCGAGGGGATCATTCTCTTTCTTTTCCAATCAATCCTGGGATCAATCGTTGATGCTTTTTTGATTGGCTGCATGTTCATTAAGATGTCCCAGCCCAAAAAAAGGGCAGAGACTTTGATGTTCAGTGAACATGCAGCTATTTCGATGCGAGATGGAAAACTAACTCTCATGTTCAGAGTCGGCAACCTGCGTAATAGCCATATGGTCTCCGCACAGATCCGCTGCAAATTGCTGAAAGTAAGTGGCACTTCTATGCCTCCATATAGCTCAACACTATTTGTGTATTAAAACGTTACAAAATACTTATTTCAGACGGTGTAATGCATTTGTTTTCTTATCGTTTAATTACGCACAATTAAATATTAAACACCGTTGGAAAAGATAATGGAATACATCGTTATTAGAATGAAGGTATTATTATAACGTGTATTATTCCCTGCTGATATAACTTTTTATTTTTTACTTTCTTTGCAAATGGGCTTACCAATGTGAATTAAAAGCATAAAGCTATTAATTCCAGACACACTTAGTGGTAATGCTATAATGTTTACATTTTTATGAATCTAAACAATTTGATTAATAAACCCATAGACCCCATTTAAGTTGGAGCGCTATAGTGGTGGTCACTGGGTTAAACAACCTTTGATGTGGCTTGATGTGCCTGATTAGCTATAGCCCTCCTCATTCGATTGACTCACTCTGTCACTATTTACTGATGATTGATCGCCTTTGATTGCTCACAAATTGTGGGTGGCTGTCAGTATGGCTCGCTAGGTCGCAGTAGTTAAACTGTGTCTCTCTTTCAAACTCCATCTATGCACGCTTCCATAGTCTCGTCAGACGCCCGAAGGCGAGTTTCTTCCTCTGGATCAGTTGGAATTGGACGTGGGCTTCAGTACCGGGGCGGACCAGCTCTTCCTGGTCTCACCACTCACAATCTGCCATGTGATCGACACCAAAAGCCCATTCTACGAACTCTCCCAGAGATCCATGCAAACAGAGCAGTTTGAAATTGTGGTCATATTGGAAGGAATAGTGGAAACCACTGGTAAGTTATCACAAATACATCATTGTTCTTTCTTGCAGTATTATAGTAAAGACCATAGGCCTATTTCATGTCTATGCCCTGAGATAAAGTGGTGCGCTATGTTTGGCTCAGGCCAGAGTATATGATAGCAAAAATAAATGTGTGTTAGTATGAGTGTAATAATACGAGGATGAGTGTAAAGTGAATGAGTATAAAATGTGAAGTTGCAGGGTTTTACTCTAAGTGGCCAATGTTGACCCAGATGGGCTTGTCTAATGACCCCTGGGTGTTAGTGAATGTCATTTTTTGCATGATATTGGTTTTATGTGACACAGCTGGATAGGTTTATAAATAATATGTTCTGATTTGATTTTATGTATGCAGTGGAAATGGCAACAAAAAAAAGTGTAAATTGATATATAGTAAGTCAACATTGACAGTGGTGCTTGGTAAGAAATACAACTCAACAAGAATGCTGGTAAATTGAGTTATTTTAGAAATAATTTACTCTATTTTGATGATCTCCTAAAACATATTCCAAAAGAGTTGATGTCTAGGGAACATTATTGCTGTTTTAAAATACAAACCTCACACTCTTCTGGAGGGTACACTGTAAATAAAAAAATATGGTGATTACAATTGTAAGGCAACCAGCTGCAATAGGATTGTGAGTTTGCTCAACATTCGGGCATATAGCTGAACCAACATGCATTCAATTTGAGAATTTATTGGACCTTGTTTGCTTATTTACCAGACTGCCTTGTGTTTCGAGTGAATGGTAGTTACCACCCATTACTGTATTTGTTAGCGACAGAGACATGGTTGTTGTATTCAGTTTTTTTCAGTACTGCAGCCTTCACCAAGTGAGTGTTTAAGTGAATATGTTATCTTTAATATTAAACTCTTTATGACAATACATTACATTTATCATAAAGGCCTTTTGAGGGCCTATTTACACCCTAACACAATGGTCTCAAACTCCTGGTTTACAGGCCACAGCAAGTCTGCAAATCAGATTATGCTGGCTTGCAAAGTGCTGTGCAATTCCTATTGGAAGATATCCAACAACTGGAACTTTTTATATCCCGAAACCTGCATTTAGATTGATTCAGATCTGTCGTTCTGCCCCTGAACAGGAAGTAAACCCACTGTTCCTAGGCCGTCATTGAAAATAAAATAAATAAATAAATAAAATAAATAAATAATTTAGACTTACCTAAATCATATAAACTGGAACAGCCATAAATCCAACTACTAGATTGGATTAGTTTAGAAAAAATGTATGCTATGTTTGTGTAGGATAATATTAATCAACCAATCAAAGTACATGCACAAACACGGGTATTGAAACAAACAAATCAGAAAATCTACCTGCAAAAGAGCATGCAGAGCATGATGGGGAAGGTTTTGAGTTCTTTTGAGAAAACATGAATTTGTAATTTGCCTCAGCAACCGTTTTCAAATTCAGCTGACTTCGAGCAGAGTTTGTTGAGTAAACAGAATTCAGCACATTCACTCAAATTCTAGTCCTTTTGAAGCCCACTCAACTCGCATAATAATGCTGAATAAGCAATTGGTTGAATGTTTTTTTTTTTTTTTACAGTGTTGCCTTCCAAAGGCAAACATGAACATGAGCATGCTGAGTGTGATGGGAAAGGTTTTGAGTTGTTTTGAGAGAAAAAAAATGAATGTAATTTTACTCAACAACCGTTTTCAAATTTAGCTCACTTTGAGAAGAGTTTGTTGAGTAAACAAACTTTAAACACATGAGCTCTAATTCATTCACTCAGTCTCACTCTAATTCATTCATTCACTCACAGATTAACTCTGATTAAGCAATTGGTTAAATTGGCTTTAAAATAAAAAAAAACGTCTATACTTTGCGTTCCCCTGTGCTTTTTGAAATTGGAGACATAAATTCAACAAGAACAGGATTGCCACACGTGATCATGGTGTGTAGGCATTTTCAAACTGTTCCCTTTGAGGGAGTTAAAATGTTTTCAAGGGAGGGCCTTTAAGATTGTGGAGTGACATAACTTTGTAGCAATCCTGTCTGACGCAGAACAGACCACTGCAGATTTACTTAAATCATGAAAAAGTAGGTCCTCTACTGTACGTACGTGGCAGTAGCAGACTTTACAAGTCATGCCATTAGATATCCACAAAAAAAGTCAAATTGTACATCAAATAGGAAATATTTTCAGTCCTCAGATTTTATTCAGAATCCAAGCTGTTTTCAATATAGTTTTTATGTGTTGATGAAAAATCTGTAGCAACTGACACAGAACTCGTATAGTATATGAACATTTCATGGGGCTATTTTATTTATGAGGGCTTACATAGGGATGGTATATAGGAAAAAAGGTGCAGAGAAATGACTATGATAAGTCTAACCTTACGGGAGCTCCCTTTTAAGATTCATCCTAAGAATTAGACATGTCTACATCTTCTCCCAATGTTTGGATTCATCGGTCAGTCATTATCACATGAGATTCAAGAATGCAGATAAGATTTCTAAAACTTTCACTTAGGAGGTAAAAGGTTCACATGCATCATGTGCAACTGGATATACAACAGCAAAATTCAACAGCACATTTTACTGTAATTAGATTTGAACATATGTTGTATTTTCTCAATGTCAATGTTAAATCTAGCTAGCACTGTAATCTTGACTGGGCCAATACGAACGTACTGTATGTGTGGTATAAGGTTAAAGAACAAGAAAGAGATGACGATGTGAAAACAATATGTGGTTAAAAATGTATGTACAGTAAAAGTCTAAGCCTCAGACGCTTTCATTTTGGTCCAATGTAACTGTTTCCATGGCAACCACTCCTTGAGCATTCCGGATTGCAGCACTGCACCTAAACTTAGATTTTATTCCTATGGTATGGGGGGGTGAAACGGTTTTCTATCGCGTTCATTTTCTTGGCCCAGCTCTCTCATCCCGGAGTACTTCTTCATTATTAAACTCATATTCACACAATGAGCTTCAAATCGTCGTCCCACCCGTTCATGATATCATCAACTCAAAGTCAGCAGCACATGACTTCCCATCTGTTAGATTATCAGAGTTTTGAACATAATCACTGCATGCATGAGACTATTATACCGTGCATTTGGAAAGTATTCAGACCCCTTCACTTTTTCCACATTTTGTTATGTTACAGCCTTATAATAAAATTTATTAAATCGTTTTTTTCCCATCAATCTTCACATAATACACCATAATGACATAACAAATACAGGTTTTTAGAAATGTTTGCAATTTTTTTTTCTAAATAAAAAACTGAAATCACATTTACATACAGTAACCAGTCAAAAGGTGACACCTACTCATTCAAGGGTTTTTATTTATTTTGACTATTTTCTACATTGTAGAATATTAGTGAAGTCATCAAAATGATAAAATAACACATTTCGAATCATGCAGTAACCATAAGTGTTAAACAAATCAAAAATATATTTTAGATTCTTCAAAGTAGCCACCCTTTGCCTTGATGACAGCTTTGCACACTCTTGGCATTCTCTCAACCAGCTTCAGGAAGTAATCACCTGGAATGCATTTCCAACAGTCTTGAAGGAGTTCCCACATATGCGGAGGACTTGTTGGCTGCTTTTCCTTCACTCTGCGGTCCAGCTTATCCCAAACCATCTCAATTGGGTTGAAGTCGGGTGATTGTGGAGGCCAGGTCATCTGATGCAGCACTCCATCACTCTCCTTCTTGGTCAAATAGCCCTTACACAGACTGGAGGTGTATTTTGGGTCTTTGTCTTGTTGAAAAATAAATGATAGTCCCACTAAGCGCTAACCAGATGGGATGATGTATTGCTGGAGAATGCTGTGGTAGCCATGCTGGTTAAGTGTGCCTTCAATTCAAAATAAATCGCTGACAGTGTCACCAGCAAAGCACCCCCACACCATCACCTCCATGCTTTACGGTGGTAACCACACATGCGGAGATCATCCGTTCACCTACTCTGCGTCTCACAAAGGCACAGAGGTTGGAACCAAAAATCACAAATTTGGACTCAGACGAAAGGACAGATTTCCACCAGTCTAATGTCCATTGCTTGTGTTTCCTGCCCCAAGCAAGTATCTTCTTATTGGTGTCCCTTTGTAGTGGTTTCATTGCAGCAATTCGAGCATGAAGGCCTGATTAACGCAGTCTCCTCTGAATAGTTGATTTTGAGATGTGTCTGTTATTGGAACTCTGTGAATAATTTATTTGGGCTGCAATTTGAGGCTGGTAACTCAAATGAACTTATCTTCTGCAGCAGAGGTAACTCTGGGTCCTTTCGTGTGGTGGTTCTCATGAGAGCCTGTTTCACAATAGCACTTGATGGTTCTTGCGACTGCGCTTGAAGAAATGTGGTCAAAGTTCTTTCAATTTTCCATATTGACTGACCTTAAAGTAATGATGGGCTGTCATTTCTCTTTGCTATTTTGTGCTGTTCTTGCCATAATATGGACTTGATATTTTACCAAATAGGGCTATCTTCTGTATCCCACTCCTACCTTGTCACAGCACAGCTCTAGGAAGTCTTGTTGGTTCCAAACTTCTTCCATTTAAGAATGATGGAGGCCCCTGTGTTCTTGGGGACCTTCAATGCCGCAGACATTTTTTGGTACTCTTCATCAGATCTGTGCCTCCACACAATCCTCTCTCTTTGCTCTATGGACAAGTCCTTCGACCTCATGGCTTGGTTTTTGCTCGGACATGTACTGTGAACTGTGGGAACTTATATAGCCAGGTCTGTGGCTTTCCAAATCATGTCTAATCAATTGAATTTACCACAGGTGGACTCCAATCAAGTTGTCGAAACATGTCAAGAATGATGAATAGAAACAGGATGCTGCTGAGCTAAAATTTCGAGTCTCTTAGCAAAGGGTCTGAATACTTAAAATGTTCATACATTTGAAAAAAATACTTTTCACTTCGTCATTA
Source organism: Oncorhynchus kisutch (assembly GCF_002021735.2). NCBI lineage: Eukaryota > Metazoa > Chordata > Actinopteri > Salmoniformes > Salmonidae > Oncorhynchus > Oncorhynchus kisutch. The sequence goes on from NC_034175.2 coordinate 40,972,737, forward strand.
TGTGATTGTGTGTAGATTGATGAGGGGGAAAAAAAATACAAATTAATTTTAGAATAAAGCTGTAAATAAACAATGTGGAAAAACTAAAAGAGGAGGTCTGAACACTTTCCAAATCCACTGTATGAGAGTATTATAACAACAAAAACAAAGAGCAAGGCACTTTTAATTTAATTAAAATACATTTATTAGAATGGCATGTTCAATAGAGCAAACATCAAACTCAGACACTTTTCAGCATATCCTCCTGAGTAGAATGATACAATAATTAAAACATTTTGTGTAAATATTTCAAATTAATATAACAGATATAATTGTTGACTCCAAATGGTTTAGGTTTAGTAAACTGTTCGTTCTATGAATGTCAAGAAAAGTAGACTCGAAAGGATTGAGAAACAGTCTGTACTTGGGTTGCAAAATTCCTCTTACTTTCCCAAAATTCCCTGGTTTTCCCAGAAATCCTGGTTGGAGGGTTCCCGGATTTCCTGCTTATTCCATCATAATACCAGAAATCTTCCAAACAGGATTTCTGGAGAAAGTCACCAGATTTTTGCAACTCTAGTCTATACACAGCTATTGAGAGTCATCATCATCAACGTCATGCCAGGGAACACTATACTGAATCACCGAGGTGCAATCAAATTCACTTCACTGTATGTGCAGAAGTGAAATTGCTCAGACTGCAATTGCTTCACCACTCTTCTGTTCGAAATGTTACATGAATTATACATTGTAAATCTAACATGCAATTTTGTACTTTAGGCCAATTCTCTGTCTTAATTTGAGATCAGAAACAATGCCATACTTCTTTGATCAGTTCAGTTAAAGGATAAACAGGCTGTGATGTTCATTTCATGGCAAGCTGGCTTTGAATATGTGATAGACTAGAGGAAGAATTCTGTCAGCAACACAGTTTCTCTCCCTCAGAAGTTGTGTGGCACTTGATTACCACAACACTTTGCAGCTCTTCATTTAAAAAAAAAATATGTGAAGCACTTCATTTCAGTTTTGTGTTCACTCATCAATTATGTTTAGAAAAACATTGGCACATCAGCAGGAAATTAGCTTTATGAGTGGACTGCATACACTTAGGTTGGAGTCATTAAAACTCGTTTTTCAACCACTCCACAAATTTCTTGTTAACAAACTATAGTTTTGGCAAGTTGGTTAGGACATCTACTTTGTGCATGACACAAGTAATTTTTTCCCCAAAAATTTCCAACAGATTATTTCACTGATAATTCAATGTATCACAATTCCAGTGGGTCAGAAATGTAAATACATTAAGTTGACTGTGCCTTTAAACAGCTTGGAAAATTCCAGAAAATGATGGCATGGCTGTAGAAGCTTCTGATAGGCTTATTGACGTAATTTGAGTCAATTGGAGGTGTACCTGTGGATGTATTTCAACGCCTACTTTCAAACTCACTGCCTCTTTGCTTGACATCATGGGAAAATCAAAAGAAATCAGCCAAGACCCCAGAAAAACAATTGTAGACCTCCACAAGTTTGGTTCATCCAAACTCAGTAATTTCCTAACACCTGAAGGTACCACGTTCATCTATACAAACAATAGTATGCAAGTATAACCACCATGGGACCACGCAGCCGTCATACCTCTCAGGAAGGAGAGACACATTATGTCTCCTAGAGATGAATGTGCTTTGGTGCGAAAAGTGCAAATCAATCCCAAAACAACAGCAAAGGACCTTGTGAAGATGCAGGTACAAAAGTATCTATATCCACAGTAAAATGAGTCCTATAAATCGACAAAACCTGAAAGGGCGCTCAGCTAGGAAGAAGCCACTGCTCCAAAACCGCCATCAACTGTACATGCTAATGATTGATGGGCTATTGGGAACATGCTGTGGCATTTACATGATGCTAAAGAGGTGTTCGCTAAAGCTGCAGTGGAACATTTTATTAGACCATTTTAAATGAGCAATTCCACGGATTGTTGCATGGCAAGCTGACTTTGCATCTAGGCCGCTTTGGAAAAGATTCTTCCGGTTTTGAATATTTTAATACAACATTTTGTGACGTCTTGGCCTGCCCGGCATTTACCAACAAAAACCATCACTCTTGATTTTGTTACAAAAATAGTCATTTCTGGTACAGCTGATTGTAGGTTACACCACAATGATGGAAACAAAATCACTGAAAAAGAGAAAGCTTTGCTGTGGCAAGTGAAGCTCTTGAGTTGTACAGCAGTTAGTGCCTCTGGAGGTGAGCTGGAGGAAGTCTTCTGGTCTTTCATTAATGACTCTCAAATGGCACCCTATTCCCTATGCAGGGCCCATATGGCCCTGGTCAAAAGTTGTGCACTACATAGGGAATAGGGTGCCGTTTGGGACAGACACAGGCCATAACTAGTTAGTTGTGCATTGATGTGACTAGTTGTCTTGGCTTCCTCTCTGCCCCCTCCATGGCAAACCCAAGGCTTTTTACAGTTCACTGGTATTGGAGAACAAATTTCATCTTCCTTGTTATTGTGTTTCTGTTATTGTTTCTGCTATGTGTTCATGCTAAGACGTGTGTGTGTGTGTGTGGGTGGCATGAGACTGTTATGAATTGATTTAAAGTGGACTTGATGTTTATTCATATGTATCTGTGAGCATATAAATACAGTTTGTCTGTCTTGTGGACATTCTAGCATTGGATAAAGAAAGTGTTTCAGAGTTATACGTAGTATCACAGTTTGGCTTATCCTTTCCCAAATAATTTGCCCATTGATTCACTCCTCTTATAGATTATAATGCATTTTGATATGGAAACCTTGGGAACTGTGTGTTTACCATGTTTCAATGTAAATCATTAGTTATGAGCTCCTTGAATTCTATTGCTGTATTTTCAATGGATTCTCCCATCGTTGGCTTAGTGTTGAATATTGAACAAAAATCCTGCATATTGGACAAGAAGTATGAAAAATGTAAACTTGTAATGCATAACCAAGATCAAGCGTGTATAAATATAGCTTTCTCATCTGAGATTTGGGATTAGAGGAAGGTATTTGAGGTAGGTGCAGCAGTTTACAGATGAGCTTTAGGGGAGAATAATTAACAATTTATTAACAAGAAATTACTTTTTGGCCTAAAAGCAAACCATTTTGAGTCTCTTAGCTATAAAATATTATACAAACTTCACATACTGTATTATGAATACTATTGCCCATTTGAATATTGAAACTAAAATAAGCAAAAGAGGAGTTTATCTTACAAAAAGAATAGCAGCAGCATAATCCATTCAGAGGAATTGGTATATATCATGTAGCAGATTAGCCAAGTAGTTGGGAGTATGCATTGGTCTGTTTTTTTATCATTCACTGCAGAAATAGAAAAAGGAAACACACAACTCTGCTTAAACAGGTATAGCAGCACAAGACAAATGAGTCACTCCAGCCTAGGGACTACAGCCTGTGTGTGGTGTCAGGGGTGGCATAGCACAGGTAAACAGTGGCAGAATGGAGCTTGCGATAAGGCACACAGCTGTGAAAGGATAGACAGGCCCCTGGAGAAAGTGACCATAATTCATTCGGGAATAATTACACTCAGAGCGTGTCCCGTGCTGTTCCCCGCTCCTCCATTCAGTCCCGCACTCCAGCACTCTGCAGTTTCAAAGGGGTTAATGTGGGTTCAGCCGAGGAAGTCAGCCTTCTGAGCAAGTGAGAGCAGGAGTCTCGAATTAAATCTAATGTGCCCAGGATCAGAGCACGGAAGAGTCACGGCCCTCCCCATGGAGAGGAACCTGTGTCGCCAGGGCGCTCTGATAAGACACATCTTTAATAGCTTCCTGTTCTCCGGTGAGTTACAGTGTTCATTCATTTGTTTCATTTAACTTCATTTATGGTGGCTCTTTCACTACATGCCTCAGGCATTTCATTGCATTTATAAAGCGCGTTGCACCTTTGTTTTTAATTACATGTTAATTGTGATTTAGCCACCAAATGCAGTGCTAGAATCATTTTTTCTCAGTTTATACACCAAACAAATGGTATGGTGCCAAATAAGGGTTATTTGGCTTGTAACAACAGTGGGACCTTTTTTTTGAAGGTTCTAGAAAGAACTATGCTCATAAGGTTATTAATGGAACCTGTATTGTGCTATAAATAATCCTTTCCTAAGGTTCCATGAAGAACCATTAAAAAGGTTCTACTGTATAAATAATCCTTTCCTAAGGTTCCATGAAGAACCATTAAAAAGGTTCTACTGTAGGTATTCACGTAATAATAATGAATTCCCCTTGACCACGCCCACAAATTGGGTGCTAGCATCCTCATGAAAAGGGGCATATTACATTTATATAAGTAGTGAGAATGCTTGGGAGAAGGGCAATGTTGAAAAGTCATCTAGACATGTTTTACTTTTCTTAAATGTAGTTTTGTAATTGACTAAAACAAGCGTACGAAAAAGGTTACATTTTTCTGTGAGCCAATGAGGTAATCTAGGTAACTACAGGTTGTTTTCCCCAAAACGGTTCCACTCACCCTTTTGGGGGCTATTTGGACCCCTTTTAAAAAATATATGTTTTTTTTTTTTACCCCCTTTTCTCCCCAATTTCGTGGTATCCAATTGTTAATAGTAACTATTGTGTCTCATTGCTACAACTCCCGTACGGGCTCTGGAGAGACGAAGGTCGAAAGCCATGCGTCCTCCGAAACAACCCAACCAAGCCGCACCACTTCTTAACACAGAGCCATCCAACCTGGAAGGCAGCCGCATCAATGTGTCGGAGGAAACACCGTGCACCTGGCGATCTTGGTTAGTGTGCACTGCGCCCGGCCCGCCACAGGAGTCGCTTGTGCGCGATGAGACAAGGATATCCCTACCGGCCAAACCACCTCTAACCCGGACGACGCTAGGTCAATTGTGTGTCGCTCCACGGACCTCCCGGGTTGCGGCCAGCTGTGACAGAGCCTGGGTGCAAACCCAGAGTCTCTGGTGGCACAGCAATGCTGTGGCCATTGGAACCCTTTTTTAGGGTTCTTTAAAGAACCTTAATCTCAAAAGGTTCTTTGTATAACCACACAGTTTATATATATATATATATATATTCTTGTTTAATAACCATATTATATTGTTAAAATTCCATCGGTTTAATTGTGTTTATTGACAAGTTGAATCAGGTGTGCTAACTGGAACAGCTGGGGGTCCCTGAGGAGAGAATTGACAACTACTGACTTAGTCAACTGTTCTCAATTGACACAAGGCCATGTGTGAGTCTTTTACAAGACACGGTCACTGTCCATAATCATATATACAATGTGATAGCCTGACACAACAGATTAGATAAACTGGCATGAAACTCGCACTCAGGGTTGCACAAAATAGCTGGAAGCAAACCACACCCCAAAATATCATCATGGCCCACCACCCCTAGATTTTAATTATTATTATTATTGGAACTGCAAAGAACCATTGAAGGGCTCAAGGGTTCTTTGGGTCAGTATGGTTTCACATAGAACCAAAACCCTTCCCAAACAACCATTGAGGAACCCTTTTTTGTTAGTGTGTAATGTAGCACATGCATTCTGTCATGTACACGTCTCATGTTGGATTTTTTTTGTTCAGCTCAGTTCAGATACTTACTGTAATAGACTAAATCTAGATTGTGTTGAATTCCTCATGCACATGCCCAGTTTGCATTAAGAGACTCCCACCGGGTGACAACTTGCTTTGTCTAAAGTCCCACTGTGATAGAAAGTGTTGATTCAGACAATCAATCAAGTTTATTTATAATGCTCTTTTTTACATCAGCCGATGTCACAAAGTGCTGTACAGAAACCCAGCCTAAAATCCCAAACATCAAGCAATGCAGATGTAGAAGCACAGTGGCTAGGAAAAACTCCCTAGAAAGGCAGGAACCTAGGAAGAAACCTAGAGAGGAAACATGCTCTGAGGGGTGGCCAGTCCTCTTCTGGCTGTGCCAGGATGAGATTATAACAGTACATGGCCAAGATGTTCATAGATGACCAGCAGGGTCAAATAATAATAATCACAGTGATAATAAATAGTCAAATAATAATAATCACAGTGATTGTAGAGGGTGGAACAGGTCAGCACCTCGGGAATAAATGTCAGTTGACTTCATAGCCGAGCATTCAGAGTTAGAGACAGCAGGTGCGAGAGAGAGAGAGAGAGAGATACAAAAACAGCAGGTTTACCAAGGTAACACGTCCGGTGAACAGGTCAGGGTTCCATAACCGCAGGCAGAACAGTTGAAACTGGAGCAGCAGCACAACCAGCTGGACTGGGACAGCAAGGAGTCATCAGGCCAGGTAGTCCTGAGGCATGGTCCCAGGGCTCAGGTCCTCCGGGAGGGAGAGAGAATTAGAGGGAGCATGCTAAAATTCACACAGGACACCGGATAAGACAGGAGAAATACTACAGACATAAGACAGGAGAAATACTACAGACATAAGACTGACAATAGCCCCCCAACACAAACTATTGCAGAATAAATACTGGAGGCTAAGACAGGAGGGGTCGGGAGACACTGTGGCCCCTGAACAGGGCCATCCAGGCAGGATATAGCCCCACCCACTTTTCCAAAGCACAGCCCCCCTCAGCACTAGAGGCATTACTTCAAACCACCAACTTACTACCCTGAGACAAGGCTGAGTATAGCCCACAAAAATCTCCCCCACGGCACAAACCCGAGTGGCACCAAACCCAGACAGGAAGATCACGTCAGTGACTCAACCTACTCAAGTGACGCACCCCTCCTAGGGACGGGATGGAAGAGCCCCAGTAAGCCAGTGACTCAGCCCCCATAATAGGGTTAGAGGCAGAGAATCCCAGTGGCGAGAGGGGAACCGGCCAGTCCGAGACAGCAAGAGCGGTTCGTTGCTCCAGTGCCTTTCCGTTCACCTTCACACCCTTGGGCCAGACTACACTCAATCATAGGACCTACTGAAGGTTGAGACCGAGTCTGCGTCTCTCACATGGATAGGCAGACCATTGCAAAAAAAAATTGCTCTATTGGAGAAAACCATGCCTCCAGCTGTTTGCTTAGAAATTCGAGGGACAATTAGGAGGCCTGCGTCTTGTGATCGTAGCGTACGTGTAGGTATGTACGGCAGGAACAAATCGGAGAGATAGGTAGGAGCAAGCCCATGTAATGCTTTGTAGTTTAGCAGTAAAACATTGAAATCAGCCCTAGCCTTTACAGGAAGCCAGTGTTGAGAGGCTAGCACTGAAGACAAACACACTAGAGAGCTTTACATTTCCTGACTATATAGTAATTTCACCAGGGATTAACTCCACATAATGGACATTTTGTTGAACAAGCTATGACATGGAGTATTCATTATCCCCTTCAGATGAACTGTGTTTGCTTCCCAAGGGAAAACAAGGTAATTGTCTCTTTGGGGATTTGTCAGGTCTCAGTTGAACTGTAATAAATCATGGGATGGAGGAAGGGGTGTGGCGGTGGGAGACCTGGGCTGAACTCATTTGGTGACGCCACTACATCTAAAGTAACGGGTAATGGTCAGGCCATGATGTGTAGAACAGAGTCGTCATCACGCTACTTAGAGTTGGAAATAATTGTATCTTTGTCTCCAAGGACTTGCATGTGTTTTGGACTTAATATGCAAGTCTAATACGAATGTATTGTGTATAGTAGTATTGCAAATGTTACTGGATATAGTGCCTATATAAAGTGTCACTTAGATTGTTGATAGGGGTATCATGTTGCCACTTTCGCCATCCAGAACTAAATGGAACCGGACAAGGATCTTGGTTATATTAAATGATCACTAAGGAAGGATGGGTAGCCTAGAGCTTGGTCAAAACTGACTGAAGATTGGGGCTCCTCATTAACTGTCTGTTATCGCAAAGTAATAAAGGTTGTGCTCTGCTTTTATTTATTTTTTGGCCACTGTGCAGTATTGATCGCTAGTGTCCCTGAAGTCCACGTTAATCGATCTCGGTCTAAAACACACACAGCCACATTTACATTTTGTTCTTTGGGAGGCGCTTCTAGCGGAGACGATCTTTGGGGGATGTCTGCTTTCTATTTCTGTCTTATTGACATGCTGTGGGGGTACTGGACCTCACTCAACCCACAGTAAGAAAACACAAGCATAACGGAATATGCAATATCCCTTTTCCAACGGCTCCCGGCTAGGGTTAAATAGAGGGAAGTGGGTTACTGAGATCTACCGCCCAAACCCACTCCCTTGTCCATTGTGTTATCCTGCTTCTCTTTGTAGCAGCTTTTTGCCCATCCTCCCCATCTCCTATTCCTCACCAACACACTTTTTCCCTTGATAATGTCAGTCCCCCCCCCCCCCCTGCTTGTTAAGTGGTCTTGCTGTTGTGTACAGCCTTATGTTCCTGCGCCTGGTCTATCACCTCACCCTGTGTAGAGGCTTGGCAGGCAATGGCAATCTCCTCTCTCTCACACACACACAGCCTCTGCTCTGCTGTTTACCTCCACACTGATGTTATTGCCTGAGCATTTTGGCTCCCTCAACACCCATCCCCCATAGCAGTACATTTCAACACCATTTTATTCTCAGCCAGTGAATTTCCTTCTCTGTGTTTTTTTTTCTTGCACACATTTTGCCTGCCGCATGTTGAAAGCTGAACGCTCGAGATGCAACCTTAATGAATTGATTAAATATAACAACAACAAAAAACAGTATTACAACAGATTTAGATTCATCTATGAAGAATGAAAGAGAAAGCACGCCCCTAAAAGCTAGAGGTTTCTCTTTTCCTCAGCATACAGTGTATTTTGATGGTGGTCACCATAGAAACAGATTTTGTCTAAGAGATCTGAACTGTTCCTGTAATAGATGTATCCGTTTCATAATTTGATTTTTTTTTCTTCATCCTCTAATAGTCACAACGTGTTGTGTCCTTTCAGGCATTGTGTTGAAAAAAGGTGACCATTCAGTTGTTAGGAACCCAAAGTACTGTACTCGGCAGAGTATTGTTACGGTATGTCCTGTGAATTCAACTGTTCCTTCTCCATTAAAAGCCAGGTAGCAGATAATGGGCCCTATCAGATATGCATGTAGTTGGTGCTGTATATTATTGAAAATACATGGGTTCTAATTATTTGTTAGTATACAATTTATGCTCCCCGCAAATAAAAACCACAAAGACTGATGGAAAGGCCCCGAACATGGTAAGCTGGTGCCTAACGAAAATGACTGACAGACAATATTGATTCGAAATGTTATTTGTGTAATGACAATGAATTGTGAAATAGAAAATTAACTGCAATTTGCTAAAACTATTGTGATTGTGCATTAATTATAGTTAACCTTCAAATGGTACAGCTAACATAAGCTAGCTTTTATCTATCGTGATTGCTGGCAAATGAAATAGAAACAGACAATTATAGCTAAAGTACACAGAACAATAATATAAACGCACCATGTAAAGTGTTTGTTTCATGAGCTGAAATAAAAAAATCCCAGAAATGTTCCATATGCACAAAAAGCTGGTTTCTCTCAAAATTTTGGCCACAAATTTGTTTACTTTCCTGTTAATGAGCATTTATCCTTTGCCAAGATAATTCCTCCACCTGACAGATGTGGCATATTAAGAAGCTGATTAAACAGCAGGTTCATTACACAGGTGCACCTTGTGCTGGGGACAATAGAAGGCCACTTTAAAATGTGCAGTTGTGTCACACAACACCATGCCACAGATGTCTCAAGTTTTTAGGGAGAAAAAACAAACGGAAGATAGAGGCGTAGCTACGCTATTTAGCCATCTGTGTCTCCGAACACCTGGGTGTAAACGGAAGATGGGTGCCACGAACGTGTTGTCACTGAAATAAATACTGTCGGCTGCAACTGTGTTAAAACAGTGTACAGTTAGTGTTTGTGATATGAAAGTAGAGGGCTTTTTATTTCTTAAACTGTGCCGCAATTGAGAATGGATTCAAGTTTAGATGGAGTACTTGGCTGTTTTGGCTGCCAGAGCCAATTCGCCTCTAAACAAAACATGTAAGGTCCTTGGACTATACGGAGTAACGTTAGGATCCTTTAGTCCATTATTGGGCTCGTTAAGACGGTGCTCATAGGCTTGTATATTACCATCAGCAGAGGCTATATGACACACATTGTGGACATCAAGCTATAATAATGACCAGCATTTAGCTACCAACAACTGGTAAACATGTTTGCATTTCTTTAGTTTCATCAGTGTTATTTAGATGGCAGATGTTAACTTAATGCGCCAGTGATAACGTTAGCAGAGAGGTAGCTAGCTAGCTATTCCACTTACCCCGGTTCCCTTCAGTGCTCACATGAGCCCATGATAATGCTCAGTGCTGCTGATTGAGAGGCTTTAGAAGTTGGTGGTAGGGACAGCATCCACCGAAGCAACTTCCTGCTGAAGCGCCTCCTCCGATTGTCGATAGCAGTTGAAATTCCCAGGGATGAAATGCCCGCCTCATTCTCACAATATGTATCCCACTTCATAAAACGTTTTCAATTGCAATGGTCGAAAACTTCACATAAAACTTTGACAACAAAAAAAGATGATGTATAAAATGCAATTGCTAGCTCGATACTGTTACTGTCTTTACGCTTACGGAAAAACCCCACACGCATTGAAACTCATTATGCGTTCGAATCCAAGTGGGAATTTAGCAGTTGTGATGTCGTAAATACCAGTTGGGTGCGTTTGTGCTTTGAACTAGTTGAGAAACGCCGGTTGGCTAATGGCCAACAAGCTGCGTAAACCATCAACTAAAAGTACAGCTATCATGCCTGTAAACATATTGTAGTGTTCAGAAACCATCGGAAATGGATACTTCCTCAATTCCCGATTTGGAAGACAATTGATCAATTCAAACGAACCGCATGGAACTATACATTGAAGTTTAGAAGACGTGTTGTCTTCCAAGTGGGGGGAATTGAATAAGTATCGCCAAGTAAAGCTCGGTCTAAAATTCTCTGTGCTATGCTTTAAACTACCTACTATGTAACGGCTGTAAGGAAGCATTCACATATCACCAGCATTTCTGAGTGAAGACTTGTATTTCCCAAGTGTGTGACACAGACCTTAGGGCGTTATGGGTTTGTTTCCAAAGTTAAGAGCTAATTAGGAGAAAACCTCAAAGCCAACTTTAAGGACCACATTACAATATTATAAACCATGATTTAAGAGTTTGTTAACATTTGGGAATGTTTTCTTGGGGGTGATCTAAGTTACTAGTATATGTGTTTTTGGCATTGAGAAATAGGTGCTACACTCTTTTCAAAGGGGGCATCTATTGGATGCTTATTCCCTCTGTCAGTTTGCTTCTCCATGCTGCTCTAGCTTAGTGCATCTCTTTAATAAAGAAGTAGTCAAGCAGGGATGCATTCTTCTGCTTGTCAGCAACAACCTTCAACATGATGAATTGGTATTTAATTGTTGCTGCTCACCATTTTGTAAATTATTAAAGCATTCATATGTTAATGTCATTTATTACCAAAATGATCTGAACAGTGCTCTGATGCAAGGACAAGAGGGTTGAGTCGTGATTCTCTATTCACGGTCCAGATTCCCATTCTTGCTTCTGCTAGCGTTTTTTCTCATACAAAAACACTTCAGTTGCCTCTAAAGCCCTGATACTATGTCAGGGGACTGTGCTGACAGCCATATACTGGTGAGTGAGGGTGGGTGGATGAGTGCGTGTCTGTGCGTGTGTGTGTGTGGCTGTGTGCTTGCGTGCATGCACGTGTGTGTGTGTGTGTTTGTGAGAGGTTGTCTTACATCTGCAGATCCTTGTCTGTGATATAATTTAGAGGTCGGGGAGGACTTCTTACGCCCACATTTCTCTCAGTGACTTGGGCTGTGGGTGTCGAAGTGCAGAAACATGCTAATCTAAATAGCAAACAATCCTCTATTTGCATAAATATGTCCATTCTTAGCACCATTTGCATTTCATCGTTTCCCACCCCCAAAAATGCAGGTTGTTGTGGGTGTTTTGTAAAACAAGCTCAGGAAAGCACTTTTTGTGTTTTCTGAAGTCAAATGATGTGTATGTATTTTTTGATATGTAAGAACTGGGTAGAATGAAACAGGCATCTATCTACAGCCAGGATGCAAGTCTCTGGTCCTCGAGGTCTGGGGACAATAGAGTTGTGCACCCCTGATATCCAGCATATGACTGAGACCATACAGCAAACAGAAAACAGCTCCTGTGGCTTCTATATTCTGGATAAGCTTATGTTAGAGACTCTGCTCCATGAATGCCAGTAAGCTTAGTGAGCCACCATCAAGCAGAAACTACTGACAAGCTTTCTGCTAGTCCACTTTCCATTCTCGGCACCCACAGAATCCGTTTTATCTCCCTGTCACTTTAGTGACTTGGCTGCTGTTCAATTTTGTTATATGACAAAAGCTAACTCAGTATTATCCAGCAGGACTGCATCTATTCCTCTGACACTTTGATAGACTCCCAAACACATAACCTCAGAGAGATCAACGTCCTCTGCAACGCCTCTTCAACCTCAGGAGGCTGAAGAAATTTGTCTTGTCACCAAAAGCACTCACAAACTTCTACAGATGCACAATCGAGAGCATCCTGTCGGGCTGTATCACCGCTTGGTACGGCAACTGCTCCGCCCACAACCGTAAGGCTCTCCAGAGGGTAGTGAGGTCTGCACAACGCATCACCTGGGGGAAACTACCTGCCCTCCGGGACACCTACACCACCCGATGTCACAGGAACGCCATAAAGATCATCAAGGACAACAACCACCCGAGCCACTGCCTGTTCACCCCGCTATCATCCAGAAGGCGAGGTCAGTACAGGTGCATCAAAGCAGGGACAGAGAGACTGAAAAACAGCTTATATCTCAAGGCCATCAGACTGTTAAACAGGCACCACTAACATTGAGTGGCTGCTGCCAACATACTGACTCAACTCCAGCCACTTTAATAATGGAAATTGATGTAAAAATGTATGACTAGCACTTTAAACAATGCCACTTAATATAATATCATGTTTACATACCCTACATTACTCTTCTCATATGTATACTGTACTCTATATCATCTACTGCATATTTATGTAATACATGTATCACTAGCCACTTTAAACCATGCCACTCTGTTTACATACCCTACATTACTCATCTCATATGTATATACTGTACTCGATACCATCCACTGCATCTTGCCTATGCTGTTCTGTATCATCACTCATTCATATATCTTTATGTACATATTCTTTATCCCCTTACACTTGTGTGTATAAGGTAGTAGTTGTGGAATTGTTAGGTTAGATTACTCGTTGGTTATTACTGCATTGTCGGAAATAGAAGCACAAGCATTTCTCTACACTCACATTAACATCTGCTAACCATGTGTATGTGACAAATACAATTTGATTTGATTGGATTTTAACACTCTCAATAGCAACACATTATTGCATCAGAAAGGTACTGTATATTACATTTGAAGAGCAACATTCCCCTGGTTTCTTGTAGATTCACCAATTGGAAAAAGAAGGGAGTTGTAGTGTTTTTTTCACATCTCAGTTTTTTTTTTTTGCCTAATAATCTTTGATATGAAAACAGTACTGTGTTTTGCAGGACTTTTCACGTTTAAAATGCTGTCTAGAATTAAAACAGTCCCTGGAATTATTGCCCTCTAATTTCACTATCTCATTAAAAGTCAATATTCTTTACATGAATTATTGATCTTGCAGTAACATTGATGGGGCCATATCCAATTTCTACAGAGAAGGCATCACTGGGGAAGGAGTAGCTGGGTTTCCTAACTCCACTGTATGTACAGTACACCTGGGTGGAGTTGGGTTGAGATGACTGGGGGTGGAGTGTACCTCCGAATACACCGAGTCGCTGCCAGTTCAAACAAGGAAACAGTCAGTAAATGTATTTGACAAAAGCTTTATTAAAAAGTGTGGATTTCAGCATACGAAGGAAGGCACGCAGCTACAGATGACAAACATGGGTATGCGGCACGGGTTTAACAATGTACTTCTTTACAAGTATTGACTGACAGCGGCTCGGCGTAGTAGGAGGTTCAGTCCGCCCAAAGCCGTCCGCTCTCAACTCCATTGATGTGATGTACATTGTGGAGTTGAGAAAAACTTGGCCTAGAGGGCAGGTGTAAAGTGATATTACCCAATATGCTGAGATGGCTCTAAAACAAGCTGACCCCACCATTGGTATCTTTCTTTGGGACTTTGAAGACGTGTTTGGACTTGGGACAGACGGCCTATCCAGCAGTGCACATTACAGGGTATAAATTGGAAAATCGACGAGAGGTCTGGACACAGAGCGCAGTCTGTGTCCCGTGAGGATGAAAGAGCAAGACAGATGGTAATAGAGATGTATGAGAATAAAGGAACCTTTCGGTGTGCTTATTAAAGATGCTATTTGTAATATGAGATCCCGTCACTGATAAGTCAATATGAGATTTGACCAAAACAAACACACTTTGAGGAGAAGTGATGTGCTGGAACAGATACCGGGGGCATACAGACAATCAAACCAGGTCACCGTGGTCAGAAACTAGGCGACATGATGCATCATCCAGTATTGAGTGATATAACCAGTGGTTTTAAGGATGGTTGTTTGGCTTGGGATGGTCAAAGACAAAAAAAAACAGACTTTTGTGTTGGATATTGTTACGTACGCCACATTTGCCTCGAGTTGCACTCAAAGGTGACGATCCAAATAGCCTTTATATGGTGTGTTTATGCTCACGTATCGTTGGTAGATTTGGTTTCCATAGAAACACACCGTTCCAGGCAGGTATGACGATTACGTAAGGTCTTATTAAAACAAAAACAACCAGACTTGTTTTCCATACAGCTGTGGCACAATTTCTGATGTTTTTCTTGTCATTGTTACAATTGCTTTCTCTCCTCTTCTAACGCTCCCAATAAAAATGTTTTGCAGTGTTTAATTGTGCTCATATCACCTCCATGTTTCCAAATGGTTATGATGGCAATTTGTCTGTAATTGTTTCTTTTTCCCAACGGAAGGGAAATCACAGAGCAGCCACTTCACTGAGATTGTTGATGGCTTTTAGTATATGGATGCAGGAAGCTACCTACTTACGCAACACCAAATTACCTTCTTGTAATACTGTCGATGGTGCTTTTACAAAATAGCTGGGCTCTCCTCCAATATGAAGCCACTCAATAGGATGCAGGTCAGAAAACAGAGAGTTACCCAACAGTGAGTCATCACAAGTTTGATTATCTGATCTCAGAGAAGCGGTGTGATTATCCGTATTGTGTGCCAATCACTATAGATTACTGAGTATTATTATGTTACAGAATAAATGGAGGAAATATAATGATTTATTTGTGGCTTCAATAACTCCTGTCACACCCTCCGGGCCAGTTCCGTTGAACTTTATCACAATATTTTAATATCCTCTACAGATTATGCTCCATTAAGTGGTGTGTTATATTGATTTTTAATATGTTCTGTGTCTCTGGCAGTCTTTTGGATGTGACTTTTAGCTTACAGTGTTGTTGACTAATATAACAGAGAGGCTCAGTTGGTAGAGCATGGTGCTTCCTATGCCAGGGTTGTGGGTTCAATTCCTGCTGGGACCACACATATGTAAATGTATGCACAACCAAAGATTTCAAGACTAAAGGCTGGGTGTGTTCGTAAATTGTAACAGCCCCTCCTGCAGCGAAGCACCTCCACAACATGATGCTGCCACCCCCGTGCTTCACGGTTAGGATAGGGTTCTTCTGCTTGCAAGCCTCCCCCTTTTTCCTCCAAATATAATGATGGTCATTATGGCCAAACAGTTCTATTTTGGTTTCATCAGACCAGAGGACATTTCTCCAAAAAGTGTGATTGTTGTCCCCATGTGCAGTTGCAAACCGTAGTCTGGCTTTTATAATGCGGTTTTGGAGCAGTGGCTCCTTCCTTGCTGAGCGGCCTTTCAGGTTATGTCGATATAGGACTTGTTTTACTGTGGACATAAATACTTTTGTACCTGTTTCCTCCAGCATCTGTTCTGGAATTGATTTGCACTTTTCGCACCAAAGTACGTTCATCTCTAGGAGACAGAACGCATCTCCTTCCTGTGCGGTATGACAGCTGCGTAGTCCCGTGGTGATTATACTTGCGTACTATTGTTTGTGCCAATGAATGTGATATCTTCAGGTGTTTGGAAATTGCTCCCAAGGATGAACCAGAATTGTGGAGGTCTACAATTTTTATTCTGCAGTCTTGGCTGATTTATTTAGATTTCCCCATGATGTCAAGCAAAGAGGCACTGAGTTTGAAGGTAGGCCTTGAAATACATCCACAGGCACCATTCCAATAGACTCAAATGATGTCAATTAGCCTATCAGAGGCTTCTAAAGCCATGACATAATTTTCTGGAATTTTCCAAGCTGTTTAAAGACACAGTCAACTTAGTGTATGTAAACTTCTGACCCACTGGAATTGTGATAAGTGAAATAATCTGTCTGTAAACAATTGTTGGAAAAAACATTTGTTTCATGCACAAAGTAGATGTCCTCACTGACTTGCAAAAACTATAGTTTGTTTACAAGAAATTGTAATGACTATGAGTTTTAATGACTACAACAAGTGTATGTAAACTTCCAACTTCAACTGTAGGCCTATGGGTATGCATAAGCTCTGACATTTGAAATAATTATCACCTTAGAAAGCACTGTCCATTTCGTTGTTTTAGGCTTTGAAACAACATCCACTAGGATCATGTTTTCCACTCAGTTTCAACCTGTTGTTGAACTTCTTACGTCAAATTGATCAATCACAATTTTAAAAGGAAGATACTGTTTTAATGATAAGTGTTTTGATTTGATTTTCGATCCCATTTGCATCGATGTCCGAGTGGTTAGAGGAACAACAGAGCACTCGACACGAAAGCACTCAGAACTGCAGAGCGATAGGGCAGAAATAATACTCAGAATACTCTGACCGTACTCAATGTTCCCTTGGGCACATCTGTGACTTGACTGTGACTATTAAAAACTGTTATCAGCGGATTATTGCATGGACCGTGGAAACAGTGGCAGAAACACAGATGATCATAGCTTCAATTAAAGATAAACAATACCCACTATAACATGATCTTTACTTTCTTTGAACGCTTATGAATGAATTCCTTAAGAATTCTGATTAATGAATTGCTGCATCAACATTTTTAAACTAGTAGGCCAGTAGTTAGTATACAATGCGTGATATTGATATCAGGGCAACCACTCAGCTTCTAATGGACTTGAACAAGGCTCCAAGAACACAAGTGCTTCCAGCACTTTTTATAGCTTCCATACTTAGTTAAAAGGAAATGTAAGAAGTGGCTCAGTTCAATGTCCTGGACTGACAAATGGTCAGATGTTGATCTCATCCCTGTTATGATTCGTTTTTGCTTAATGAATTCATGAAATTAATTATGGGGCGGCCGTGTAAAATACTGCCTCCCGTAGCCATGTTTTCCTAGACATTCAAATGTACAAAAGGTTGTTGCATGGAGCTCTGCGCAGGGTGAATTGATACAATGCAAGTAATCAGATCATGTAACTGTAATTACGATAGCATCTGCCGAATAACAGGGACGAGAGGGTTATCCTGAAGATGAACCCGTAGCTTTATGTAAAACAAATTCATGTTGCGGCTCATTAATTCAAACCTCATCATTCAATCCTCGTTATATTAATTTGTTTACGGGGATATGAGTGGAGTGTTTATTAAGCATTCACGATGCCTGGTGCTCATGATCGAGTATCTTAAATCCATGGAACTGAACCTTGTAAACTTGAAACTTTCCTTCACTGAGCCTTGATGGCAGCATGGCTGACCACACTGAGCTTGCTAAAAGAGTATAGCAGAAACCTGTCTCATATGACCTATCTTATCTACACCACGTGGCCAAAAGTATGTGGACACCTGTTCGTCAAACATCTAATTCCAAAATCATGAGCATTAATATGGAGTTGGTCCTCCCTTTGCTGCTATAACAGCCTCCACTCTTCTGGGAAGGCTTTCCACTAGATGTTGGAACATTGCTGCGGGGACTTGCTTCCGTTCAGCCATGAGCATTAGTGAGGTCGGCCTCTGATGTTGAGCGATTAGGCCCGGCTCACAGTCGCCGTTCCAATTCATCCCACGGGTGTTCGGTGGGGTTGAGGTCAGACCTCTGTGCAGGCCAGTCAAGTTCTTCCACACCGATCTTGACAAACAATTTCTGTATGGACCTCACTTTGTGCACAAGGGCATTGTCATGCTGAAGCAAGAAAGGGCCTTCCCCAAAGTGTTGCCACAAAGATGGAAGCACAGAACCATCTAGAATGTCATTGTATGCAGTAGCATTAAGAATACCCTTCACTGTACTCACTAAGGGGCCTAGCACAAACCATGAAAAACAGCCCCAAACCATTATACCTCCTCCACCAAACTTTACAGTTGGCACCATGCAATCGGGCAGGTAGCGTTCTCCTGGCATCTGCCAAACCCAGATGTGTCTGTCAGACTGCCAGATGGTGAAGCGTGATTCAACACTCCACTTTTCAAGAGTGCAATGACGGCAAGCTTTACACCACAATGGCAGCTGTGTGTGGCTGCTCAGCCATGAAAACCCATTTCATGAAGCTCCCGATGAACAGTTATTGTGCTGACGTTGCTTCCAGAGGCAGATTGGAACTCGGTACTGAGTGTTGCAACCGAGGACTGACGATTTTTACACGCTTCAGCACTCGTGGTCCCGTTCTGTGAGCTTGTGTGGCCTACCACTTCGCGGGTGAGCCGTTGTTGCTCCTAGATGTTTCCACTTCAGAATAACAGCACTTACAGTTGACCTGGGCAGCTCTAGCAGGGCAAAAAATTGGCTGAAATAGCCGAATCCACACATTTGAAGGGGTGTCCACATAGTTGAATTTTGAATTTGAAGTCCCATGAATGGTAATATATCTTTTAACTTCCCAAAGAGATATGAGGTGTCAGGAAAGTCCATTGGACTCATTACACCCTTGTCTTTGCTAAGCTTCCTGTGGTCCAGCATTGAAGTCATTTGATTATATGCTTAATATGCTCTCTTCTAGATCCTAACCAAGGTCACTGGATGAACTGAATTGATGAGTAACAAAAGGCTCCAGGGTGACTTAGACAGAAGACATCTACTCATTTCGGGAAACTTTTTGAAAGTGTCAACAAGATTCACTGCCTCTGAAATAGCAATTGTTTCCCTATCAATGAAAGTCAAAATGAAAGCAGTTTTTTTAGGAATAAAGATGTCCAGTCATTTTAATGTTGAACAATTGTTTCCCTAGCGATGAAAGGCTAAATGAAAGCAGTCTTTTGGGAATAAAGATGTCGAGTCATTGTAATGTTGTACTCCGGCCAAAGACAATGAATCCCGCTCGGGTGCACTGTACTGTATGCATTATGTGATAGATGAATGCTTGTAGTTGCTTATTTTCAGGCTCCCGGTATTGCTGCTCAAACATGAATGAGAACAAGAAGATACGCGTTACAAATGTGCACCACAGTGGCACCTTTAGTAGTGCATCATCTTAGCACTAATGTAGTGAATGACCAGTGACAGATGATGACCAATTAAGACATTGGTTGTGTGCTTTTTTTAATCACCTTAAAGAGTTATTGGGAAGAAGGAATGGCTGAGTTATTTTCTTGTCAGACCGGAGGAAATCTCTGAAAGCCAACATTGTTTATATGGTAGTGCTTTTCATCTCATAAGTCATTGCTGTATGGCCTCTAGGCCAGTACTGATATTCTCTGCTTCTTTCTCAAATTACTGAGGAATTAGTGTTGTATGGAACCTGAGCATCAAATAATTGTTTTTTTTTGTAGGTACATTTCTCTGTTATATGTACTAATTAATCAAGTACATTTTGTGAGTGATATTGTTTGATGAATGAAAACAATCTTTTATGAACACTTAATTGGCACTGCGCCAGGCATGTAATTGAGTAAGGGTTGCTCTTTGATTATGAAGTGTTTGTTTAACGCTGTGCTAGTCAAATATTTCATCTCCACAGCATTAGCCTTGTGTGCCTTGTGCACTGACAATCTGACATAATTCTCTGCGGTAGAGTCGAAGTCATCAAGTTCATTTCCTGCAATAATGATAATCAATCCAATCAACCATGATCTTTTTGTTTCTCTGTTTTGTCTGTGTTTGACAGGGATGACTTGCCAAGCGAGGACCTCTTACACTGAGGACGAGGTTCTATGGGGACATCGTTTCTTCCCAGTCATCTCCCTGGAGGAGGGGTTCTTCAAGGTGGACTACTCTCAGTTTCACGCCACGTTTGAGGTCAACACTCCCCCGTACAGCGTGAAGGAGCAGGAGGAAAACCTGCTCATGTCCTCTCCACTCATGGCCCCGTCCCTGTGCAACAGCGGCGAGGGAGGGAAGAACAGCTCCATGGACTGCCTGGAGAACCTGGAGGACAAGGAGAGCACCACCACCAAGCTGCCATCCAAGCTGCAGAAGATGCAAGGGGGCGGCTGCGGACGGGACGGGCTGCCCATGCCTAGGAAGCTGCTGAGGATGAGCTCCACCACTTCGGAGATGATCTACCCCGGGAGCATGGGGGAGCTGCCCATGAAGCTGCAGCGCATCAGCTCCGTCCCAGGCGTCTCCGATGAGAAACAGATGAGCAAGATGGTCTCCAAGATCAGCTCCGATCCCATCAGCCAATCCGTGGCAGACTTGCCCCCCAAGCTGCTAAGGATGCAGGGGGGAGGGGGGGTAGGGGGCCGAATGGACGGACACCTGCCCCCGAAACTCAGAAAGATGAATTCCGACCGCTTCACGTAGAATGGGCAACCCGTTTTAACTTATCACACCCCATACCCTTATTCCAACCCTTGTATTATTTCACATTTATTAAAAGACATGATTCTTATACTCAAGAAAATGTAGTGTATATATTCGTACAGATATACCTTATATAAAGGGGGGGGTGATGGAATACAGAACATTTGTTCCTGGATGGAAGCATACGTGCTATGATGAAAGACCTCTGATTTTTTCAGGACAATGTACGATTAGCACAATCTGGCATGTCCAATACACTAACCGCATGCAAAACAGATTCGCTCTAATTTCTGGCATGACATTTATTGCTGTATTATTTTACAGAGATGATTTGAACAGTGACATTACTTACAATGGGTCCGAACATTTGCACAACGCCACGTGGTTTACAAAAATGGAAAACCTACATTACATGGGTCTCATTTACGGCGGAGAAGGCTGCATACATTTGATTTGAGTTGGCCGCTTTTGTTGTTTACTGTAAAATTGTGTGGCAACGCTCTGTTAAATTGCATGCTACTATTATTGTCTTAGCTAGACAAAGGTAATAGACAGAGATGTTTAGCCTTTACTATATTACCTTGTTTCCATTTCCACGTTTGTTCACGGCGGTATTTTTGGTATTTCACGTATAGGAGGATGTCTTACCATGTGCGATTTTTACACCTTCCTTAGTTCAGCAAGCGTACTGTATGTTGCTGGGCGACGCAATCTATATTTGCAAATGCATGGTCCACATCATATGACAGATTGGAACTGGGCACAATCTTATTAAGCAACGTGAGCTTACTTTTCAAGGTAACACTTATGTTGGAAGGGCCAATACTACCGCCTTATAAGCACAACATAACCATTACACAACACACAGGACACTATTTCGGGTACTGTTCATGGCAGGAAGCATTGACGGTGTTTTGACAAATGTCCTGAGCAGTACTGTACAATGCCTCTTTTACATGGACGTTAACACAACTGAACACACGGTCGTGTATGCGGTCGTGTATGCGGTCGTGTATGCGGTCGTGTATGCGGTCATGTATGCGGTCGTGTATGCCTTCTCAAACAGTCGTTTTGAAGTTCAAATGATTTATTTATTCGACTTTTCATTGAAAACATGTGCACCAAAATTTCGAGTTAACTGTCATCGCATAGATCTAGATTTAGAGGTGGACCTATATTTAGGAAAAAGTAACCACCTTTGTCTTAAGAGTGTATTATGCTCTCTCTTTAACTAAAGCAATAATGTTATTCTTAATGACTATAATCTTTATATACCCACAGGGTCTGCAGCAGCCCCATTACCAGTATAGTTACTGAATCAATGCCATGGAACCTGGTCCTACTAAAACCACCAATGACATTGTATGATACTCAAACTCTTCAGGAATAAAGATCTAAGAGGCAATTGTTGACACGTTGATTTAATGGGACACGGGTAGCTTGCTTTTTGCACTGTCAGTGTCAAATAAATAAAAAGTCTTGCATAGAAGACCCGAAATGTGTTAAAAAAGTCTAGTTGTTATGGACATTACATAATATGGTACAATATGTATCGAATGTACTATATGATTAAGTATGATTGGGGTTTATAGAGTTACCAAAAATAGTTTATTATATAATTCAATGCAGTATCATATCAAGCTTGCCGTTAGTTAAGTCTATTCTCTATCCAGAGATAAGCCTTTGTTCAGAATCTTAATAAGCTATTTCTAATATATGAGATAGATATGAATATGAGAGCTCCTGATGCCATTATCCTCAGTGGTTCTGGAGTAGAGTCTAAATCCTCATTATGCACCTTAAATCAGCACTTACCGCTACTGAGCCAATTTCACTTTTATCACCAAGGAGATCTTTGCAGCCGGTGCCATTTGCCTTTATCATCTGCCCTGAGAGCGGCGGTGTCGCTGAGATCTCTATCCATTAAAGGTTTCATAACCGCACCCCTCCAAAAAGAAAAACTGCACCCGCACTGCATTCATTGACTTCTGTGAACTTTGAAGACGTCGAATCTTTTGTCATATGTTCTATGTCCCCCACAATTCATGGAACAAGACGGGGAATAACAGAAACTCTGACTTGCGATGCTGCTCAGACACGTTGGTTGAATTAGAATTAGCAGAGCAAATTTCATTGAATTCAATTCCAGGGCTCTGCTGATGTGGCTCTCTTTGTTTCATTGGCTGTCGAGGGTTTTATAAAGTGTAAAGGGAACTTAACCGCAATAAAAAGCAAAAAGGCATGTTGATATCTGAAGCGTTAAACACGCGAAGGAGGTATGAAAATGTTCATGCTTTTTCATACTAATATCCATTAAAGTGAGGCTGCCTATTGCAAGGGAACTGCAGTAATTGGCAGCTGATTAGGCAAATACATTCAATTTAGAGCTGGCTAGTAATGCACTTAAAATGACTCAATTCTCCGTTTTCGTCCATCAGCGGTTCCACAGAATCCAAGCGGTTGTAAAATAAAGACCCTCTCTCCATCGATTTGTTTTCTAAATAACAGAAATGTTCTTCCATTCAGCAATTTGCAATTATAATGCCACTTTGTTTTCATATCACGACAACAGTGGCACTGAGTTAAATATTAAACTCTAAATATAGCCTGTTGACTTTACGACACTGACTGTTTGCGCCTCTCTCTCTCTCTCTCTCTCTCTCTCTCTCTCTCTCTCTCTCTCTCTCTCTCTCTCTCTCTCTCTCTCTCTCTCTCTCTCTCTCTCTCTCTCTCTCTCTCTCTCTCTCGGTGAGTGAGAGCCGAGAAGACACTTTAGGAATTCTACATTTAAATCATCTGCACCAGAGTTATGCTGTCCCTAAATTGCTATATGGAGTAGTTGGTTTATGTCAGACACATCTTAGATTCAATTATAGGAAAGTGATTCCATCATCGTCAAATTCAATTAGTGACATACCGTACAGAGAACGTGACGTGCCAATTGTTGCATGTAAGGGGATTCTTTGAGATCAGAGTGGAAATGTAATGGGGTTCCACTATAATCAGAAAACACAGTATTGCAGTGCTGTCGTTGCATTCAAGCTCCATCTGTAATATTGTACGTGTCAGTGGTTTCATGGAACTTAAAACCAACCTTCACCAACATGGTACGGCTACTAGAGTGATGTTGGAACATTATACTGGAGGACAATCTCACGTGGTTTAAAGTGATGACCCGCTTCTGTCCAGGGACACTGAAAGCCATTTGCCTTGAGGATGAGTTTACAGAACTGTATGGGGATTTCCCATTTATTTAGACGTTTAGGTGGGCACAAAGGTGCTAGTTGGGTCAACAAAACTAGCGTTAGGGTGTTTGTTGATGCTCAAAGCATCATTGAACAGCACGCGGGTTCATGGTACCCCGACACACTGACAAAAGCATTGTCATTTTATACTGTAGCAATTATTATTATTTTTTTACCTTTATTTAACCAGGCAAGTCAGTTAAGAACACATTCTTATTTTCAATGACAGCCTGGGAACAGTGGGTTAACTGCCTGTTCAGGGGTAGAACAACAGATTTGTACCTTGTCAGCTGGGGGGTTTGAACTCACAACCTTCCGGTTACTAGTCCAACGCTCTAACCACTAGGCTACCCTGCCGCCACTGCCATTGTACGTCTAGACATCGACAAATGTTGAGCTCATTGTTAGTATGTGATTGGAGAAAGATGTTGCTATTCAAATTTCACCCCATTTCTCCTGCTGCTGGAACAATGACAGTCATAACAATCGAGCCTTACGTCATTGAAACCGACGTTGCCTTGGGATTCATCCAAGGTTCTGTTGACGATGCCTCTGATGCTGTAACTCAGATTTACCCTTTCAAATCCACATGTTACATGTGCCATAATGACTTCATTCAACAAAGGCCAAGACTGACAGGAGAGGCGAGAGAAGTGCCTTGCCGACTGAAGCTGAGGAGGCATAAACGGGTTGTTTAGGGTGAACAATGTTTTTGTCACAATCCCTCCAATCCAGTACATTTGCAGAATTTCAGTGATCAAAGTTGAGTCAGCAAGGAAGGATATTACTGTGAGGGTAAGATTAAGATGGTAGGAGAGAGTGAGAAGAGAGAGAGGGGGGGACAGGGAGAGAGTGAAAGAGAGAGAGAAGGACAGGGAGCGAGTGAAAGAGAGAGAAAGGGAGAGGGAGAGAATGATAAGAGAGAGAGAGAGAGAGAGGGACAGGGAGAGAGTGAGAAGAGGGAGAGAGAGATACTTTCCTGTATTTTTGTCTGATTCTGTCAAGGCTTGTTCCACAGATTCACACCTCTCCGAATTCCTGTAAGACAAAGAAAGCCAGCGAGTCTGAATTGATATTTTTAGTTTATTGACGAACAAAACCTTAAGAACGATGATACATTTGGTGTGGTGCCAGAGACTGTTCTACAGTCTGTATATAAAAAAATATCAAATTAAGTCAAAACAGTCCATATCCAAACCTTTACTCTTCAACCAGTATGGTAAATTGTAAGAAAAGGCTCATGAACCCACGTAAAAGACACAGACAATTAGACACACAGTTCACAAGATCAATGGGAGAGAGAGAAGCCCCCCCCCCCGCACACGCACACACACACACACACACACACACACACACACACACACACACACACATACCCAAGCACTCTTTTATTCTCTCTCTATTTTTTCTCTTTCTATCTTTTCGCTCGCTCTCCAACATGTGCCCCCCCCCCCCCCCCCCCCCCCGACTCCCTCCACACATACACACATACTCACAAACATATGCAACCTAACAGATGCCTCGTCTCTGGTGTATTGTATTTGTAAGAGAACTCTGGTGTAGGCGTCGGCAAAACAGCTCTGCACCTGAGTCAGAATCCATCTCGGCTCGAGTCGCCAGCAGCGAACGCACTGGAAAAGTGCTGAGGGGGAATCGCACCAGGCTCACTCTCTCTGGAATACTGTGCCTCTGTCCCAAATGGTACCCTCCTTTTGACCAGGGCCCATATGACTCTGATCAAAATAGTGCAATATATGGAATAGGGTGCCATTTCAGACACAGCCTGTTGACACTCTCCTTATTTACTTTCCCCCATCTCATGTTTGCTGTGAGATCCCCGTACAACTGTTGCTCTCCTTCTCTGCCAATATGATTTTGTTTACAGTGTGAGCACAGCCAGCAAAAAACTAAATTGGTTCTGTGAAGGTTCCCAGAACATTAGTTGCTGCAAATGTTCTCATAACACAGAAACTGTCCAGTCGTGCTGATGATTATATAATGTTTGTATAAAACATTCACCGGATGTTGCATGAACGCTCTCAGAACACGTTGTCCGTTGTTTAAAGGTTCCCAGAATGTTTCATTACGTCGTGGGAACAGTCTGGTGAGAACATTGTGGGGACTTCACAAAAGCGATGTTCCCAAAACACATACGGTTCAGTTGTGTGGATGATTCTACAATGTTTCTTTTAGGGTGCAAAAAAAAAGAAAGTTCCCAGAACACATTTGGTCTGTTCTTTAAAGAGTACCAGCATATTTCTTTAGGTTGTGGGATCATTTGTGGGGATATGACAAGAGATAGGTTCCCAAAACACAAAATATGACATTCATACAATGTTTAAGTTAGGTTGCACAGGACATTCCTATAATGTTGTAAGAATGTTGACGGAACACCTGATCTAAGCTATTTAAAGGTTCCCAGAACATTTTATTAAGTTATGGGAGTTTTCTGGGATGCCGCAAGAATATTCTTGTCTTATGCACAATGTTCCACAATTTCCAAATAAGTGACTTTTCATGACATTCATATTCAGCATATTCATTTTAGGTTTAACACAATATCCCATTGAAGTTTACACAATATACATTTTACCTTGTCTTGGAGGTTGTCAGAACATTTCAAGAACATTTTAAAAAATTGTTATATTTAAGTTTGACCTAATATTACCACAACATTCACAGCATGAAAATGTGAAGTTTCTTAAAGCATAAGAGTCAGGTTGGAATACAATTATGTTTCTATCCAGAGCTAATTAGTGCCAATTCACATTTGAAGGTGGCACAGAGACACATGGCATTTTCATTTCATAGAACAGCGTTTAATTATACAAACACAACCATATTTTCTTACACTTCATATGTTGACAAACCTGCAATGTTCGGTTCCCAAGACAGGTATTTTATCCTCTGGACCACAAGGGAAGCTCTCTTACATTTCATTTTTTGTCAGTATATAGCCATGACAGTATGGCCAATCAGGAATCCTATGCCTCCTTTTCAGCCTTCGTAGACATAACTAACCCAGGGAAATACTGCTAACAGGGTTATCCATCATCACTTCAACCATCGTATTTATATGCTGCATACATCTGGGCCCATATTTCCAAGGTCGATCTAGGATCACTTTTTTTCTTTTCTTCAGATCATGATAAATAAGACAAGGGAGGGATCATATCAAGCATCTCAAAGTAGGAATGATATCGGATTCGTTTTTTAAACATTAAAACAGTCGATTTATTCACAATGTTTTATTTCTCCGTACTCGCCGAGAGCTCCCGATAAATCTATAACAAACTTATCCTGAAAACTTGATAACTTTACCCATACTTATTACTACACTGTAGCCAAGAGTGGTGTTATGCCTAAGAGATTAAACATTTAAAAAGGCAAGGGAAGCACCGAAACAGAACAAGAAACGACGGAGAAATAACCTTTGACCATGGCCTCCTCGGAAACCAAAAATGGCACCATGACACCCCAGGGAGCAGCTAGGCTAGCTCACATCCTCAAAGTGATCAAAGAAGGCAATGACTCCCTCACAACACAATTTAACTTTAAAACGGCTGAGATCAGCTGCTCCATCTCAGCACAGATGGCTGAAATCAAAAACTCCATCTCAGTCTCCGTGGACTGCAGGCGACCGGCCCAGGACATGGTTGATTGGCTCGCTAACCGGGTTATTGTCACTGCTAGCTGGGCTATGTCCCACTAGCCCGGCTTATTACTTGCATAACCCGTAGGACTGCTTTGCTGGATTATACTATAGCTTACTGACAGATCAATGAGGTAAGACCCCAATATCCATGTAAACAAACTTTGTTTTTACCAGACTGACATTGTTTTTACGTTGTTATTTGGGACAGGCATGGTCCTCAGAGGCGTGCGTCAATATGATTTGTCAGACCTTTTTATATGGCTAAGCCATGACGTTTTATGTATATATTTTCTTTTTCTCCCTGTCATGGTAGGTGTGTTGGGATCAGGACACCCGTTATTGGTTTTGTTTTTAACTTGCATCATATAAGGATGGGTGAAGAATTCTCTTTTTTGGTTCATTTACTGGGCTCGAGCTCCAGGTTCACATTGGCCTTCATGTCAGAAATTGAATTTAGGAATACCGACGCTGGGAGCGTAGCTCCACTACAGGTTGGATTTGAACTGGGCGCGTTCAAGAACAGCACAGAAGGGAATTGTTTGTTTACTCTATATTACAGTTCAGTTTTGTGAGAGACCTTTGATTTATAACATGTGTTTGACTACAGGATCACCGAAAATGGACAATAGAATATCCGACACCATTATTGCACATGCTCCTGACATTTGCATTTATGTATTGAGTGAACAATATGGCTAAGATAGTAAATCATACATCATTGAACGTTAATGGACTGAATGGACCTGTTAAACAAAAACGAGTGCTTATGTGGTTGAAAAAGCTAAAGACTGATGTTGTGTTTATACAAGAAACACATCTAACGGACAGAACATAAAAAGTTAAAGTGGGAACGGGTAGGACAGTTCTTTCTTTGCCTCTTCATATAACATAAAGACACTGGGAGTACCCCTTGTAGCAAAAACAATTAAAACAATTATTGATCCACTGGGATGTTATGTAGTGGTCCATGGCAGAATGTATTCTGAATCTTGGACCTTGCTAAATGTATATGCACCTAATTATGATGACCATATTTGTATTCAAGAGATATTCCTCAAGGTAGCGGAATTTCAGGGAACACTCTTAGTTGGGGGCGACCTTCATTTTTGAATAATTACGATTCTGTGTGAGGAAAGCAACCTCAATTGACTAAGTCAGCCAAATGCGCCTTATCGTTTATGAAAGACTTACATTTGAAAGACACATGGAGACAGGTCCTTCTCATACCCGGATTGATTATTTTGTCCTTTCAGCACAGTTAACTCATTCAGTCGTGAAAACTGAGTATTTATCCAGAACTATCTCAGGTCATGCTTCCCTCACACTTTCTGTTTGGATGCTGGATGGAGATCAAGGGACCTATAGATGGCGCCTAAACCCAACTCCTTTGAAAGAGGCATCATTTTGTCAATTTATCAGAGACCAAATTTTTTTTTTTCTTTCAAAGAAACTGTCTGTACTCTCCCAATAGTTTAGTACTCCGGGATACATTAAAGGCATTTCTAAGGGGTCAAATAATGTTCTATACCAACGGTCTCAAAATGAAATGTACTGCTGACTTTAATAAATTTGAGAATTAAATCCTATTGCTACAAAAAGAACACCAAAAATCTGTCTCTGAAGAAACATACCGCTCATTGGTGAGTAAAAAACAAAAATATAATACCCTAAGTACTTGCAAACTGAAAAGGTTATTCTTAGAACTAGGCAAAGATATTATGAATTGGGGGAGAAAACACACAAAGTCTTGGCATGGCAGATAAAAGCTGAAGAGATTTCGAGAACCATTGAAACACAGAACGATCAAGTGTCTCACAAATAATGAAGAGATTCATTATTTATTTAAACAATACCATTTTAAGTTATACACTTCTGATGGAACGGATGATAGACACAATGATAGAAACATTTTTGTCTACTATTGAACTACCGCACCTCACACAGGAAGACCAAAACGAACTAGAACGCCCCTTACCAAAAACAGAAATTGAAAAGGCAATTTCCTCTCTACAATCTGGCAAATCACCAGGAGACGATGGCTTTCCCCCAGGGTTTTACAAGGAGTTTAAGAATTTGCTTATTCCTCTCTTGATGGATGTTCTAAATTTAGTTGCTGAGATGCCGAACCTACCGGATTCCTTTTCCACGGCTATTATAACAGTTATGCATAAAAAAAAATAAAGATCCTCTACAATGCTCTACCTATAGGGCGATCTCGCTCCTCAATGCTGACTATACATCGATTTCTAAGGTGATGGCTAATAGATTAGGACAATATTTGCCAAACCTGATTCAACACCGATCAAACAGGCTTTATATGGAAAAGATCCTCCACCAATAGGTTGTGCAGGTTATCCAACGTAATTCACATGGCCAGTGTGGGGAGTGATCCTAGTATAGCAGTATCGCTAGACGCTGAAAAGGCCTTTGAAAGGCTAGAGTGGCCATACCTATTCAAGATCTGTGCTAAATTTAACTTTGGTCCTTGGTTTTGTCAAATGGGTTAAGACTTTATACCATGAAGCACGGCGCCAAGATCACCACTAATGGTATGATGTCAGACACATTCCCACTCTTTAGAGCTAGTAGACAGGGCTGTTCACTTTCTCCACTCCCTTTTTGTGCTAGCCATAGAACCACCGGTGGAGGCCAGATAACGCACAAGATCTAATTGTTCACAGACAACATTATTTTGTTCCTCTCTGACCCGACCCGATCCCTCTCAAAACGACAGATGCTTTTGGGTACATACAGCTCTATATCAGGTTACAAAGTCAGCATGGACAAAAGTGAAATACTTCCACTGACTGGGTCCCTTCAGATGGTCGCCACAGGCATTCAAATATCTAGGAATCCGAGTTGATAATGCCTTAAGATATTTATACACGCTCAACTACTCTGTCTTGGTTCCGAAGGTGGTGAATGGACCTGAATAGATGGATAGATCTGCCTCTCACATTATTTGGGAGAATTAGCTGCATTAAGATGCATGTTCTGCCTAAAATGGCGCACATATTTCAATCTTTACCCATAATCCTTAGCCAAGTTTCTTTTAAGTCCCTTAACATCATCCCTTAAGATCATTTGTATGGAACCGCAAAACTCCAAGGGTGAGTTTGGACAAGTTAACGTGGGATTATAGTCTAGGAGGTCTCCGCCTACCAAATTTGAAGATGTATTACTGGGCAGCGCAAATTAGATTAATTTAAATCTCATTTTAAACTGAACCAGCCCCTTCTTGGACCCAGATGGAAATGCTTGCTCTTAATGATTGGGAGTAATACTATCTACATGTGGAACCACAAGGCTATATAAACAAAAAAAACGAGCCATCCCTGTACCATCAATTTAGTAAGATCTTGGCATGAAATTTGTAAGTTATTTGGTCTGAAACAACACTTGTCACCCAAAACACCCCGGTGGCAAAACTGCAACATGATTCAACATTGGCATGAGAAGGGAAAAAGCATTGAGAACATTGTTATATCGATGGGGTATTTATGTCATTTGAGCATCTGAAAGAGAAATAATCATTCATTTGTTATTTACGGTTAAGAAACTTGCTCAGAAGCACCCTTGGAGAAATGACTTTACCAAATCTATTGAAATATTGAACAACTACTCCACGATAAACATGAATAGTTTAGATTTATATCCGGAGTGTACTTACTGCTAGTGCAACAATGCCCAATACCAGACGCACGTAAGTCAAGAGAGCGATGGGAATCTGATTTGCATATTACAATTGATGGCCGGACTATGATCGGACGTATGCCAAGATAGTGTGTCAGCGACCATCAACTCAAGATACAAATGTCTACATTACAACTTCCTCCACCAACTCTGATACCTTAGAGGTTACATACAGTTGAAGTCGGAAGTTTACATACACTTATATTGGAGTCATTAAAACTTGTTTTTCAACCACTCCACAAATGTATTGTTAACAAACTATAGTTCTGGCAAGTTGGTTAGGACATCTACAAGTAATTTTTCCAGCAATTGTTTACAGACAGAATTTCACTTATAATTCACTGTATGACAATTCCAGTGGGTCAGAAGTTTACATACACTAAGTTGACTGTGCCTTTAAACAGCTTGGAAAATTCCAGAAAATTATGACATGGATTTAGAAGCTTCTGATAGGCTAATTGACTAATCAGCTAATCCTTTGAGTCAATTGGAGGTGTACCTGTGGTTGTATTTTAAGGCATACCTTCAAACTCAGTGCCTCTTTGCTTGATATCATGGGAAAATCAAAAGAAATCAGCCAAGACCTCAGAAAAGAAATTGTAGACCTCCACAAGTCTGGTTCATCCTTGGGAGCAATTTCCAAACACCTGAAGGTACAGCGTTCATCTATACAAACAATAGTACGCAAGTATAAACACCATGGGACCACACAGCCGTAATACTGCTCAGGAAGGACGCGCGTTCTGTCTCCTAGAGATGAGCGTACTTTGTTGCAAAAAGTGCAAATCATTCCCAGAACAACAGCAAAGGACCTTGTGAAGATGCTGGAGGAAACAGGTACATAAGTATCTACATCCACATACATCTATGTCCTATATTGACATAACCTTGCTCAGCAAGGAAGAAGCCACTGCTCCAAAACCGCCATAAAAAAGCCAGACTGCACATGGGGACAAGGATCATACTTTTTGGAGAAATGTCCTCTGGTCTGATGAAACAAAAATTGAACTGTTTGGCCATAATGACCATCATTATGTTTGGAGGAGAAAGGGGGAGGCTTGCAAGCCGAAGAACCCCATCCTAACCGTGAAGCATGGGGGTGGCAGCATCATGTTGCGGGGGTGCTTTGCTGCAGGGGGGACTGGTGCACTTCACAAAATAGATGGCATCATGAGGCAGAAAATTATGTGGATATATTGGAGCAACATCTCAAGGCATCAGTCAGGAAGTTAAAGCATGGTCGTAAATGGGTCCCTGAAATATGCCTTCGGGGTAACTTTACAAATGTGAATTTGAGGAATAACTTCAATATCAAATGTACATAAATCGCCCTTGCAAGAAAATGTTTTTCATTGACATGAAATCAGATTCCTCTCTCCCAATTACAAGATGGCTCTCTGAAATGAATAAGTGTGTTCCTATGTTAGAAGATTACCTATACTTTAAGAAATAAATTCAACTACTTTGTGAAAATATATCAGCCATTCCTGGACTATATGGAAAAACTTCCATTGGGGTTGGTGGGTGTGGGCTTGTAGATAGATGTAGCTATTGTCTTTCTGTAATGTACTGTTTGTATTGCTTTGTGTATGTGTTGGTCTCTCTTGTCTTTTGTCTTATTTAGTCATTATTAGAATTATTACTATTCTAATTGAATTAATATTTTTTATTTTGTCATTTGTAATTGTTTTCGTGTTTTTTTTTTTGGGGGGGTGGGAGGGTTTATTTACCTTTTGTTGTAATACTTACTCTTGCTGTATTGTGTTGTTCTGTTGAAAAAGAAAAAATATATATTTTTTAATCCAACGAACGAAATAAAAAATACTGTCTGTTTATATCACCTTGTAGTGGACCTCAAATGCAAATTGCCGTTACATCTGGAGAGAAACATAATGGGTTGTATTCCAGGAGCTACACAATTGGAGCTTTAAGGAGCACATATTTGCATACTGAGAATGCTGTGGTAACATTGGGTAATATGTAAATATAACATTTTCTAAAAACAAAATTATTTGGAAATTGTGGAACATTGTGGGAATGTTCTGTGCAACCGAACTTAAAAAATGGTCTGAACGTCACAACTGAGCATATTTTGTTTGCTGGGAACCTATCTCTTGTAATGTATCCACACTGTTCCCACAACCTAATTGAATGTTCTGGGAACCTTTAAAGAACTCAGAAAAAGGCTGTTCTCTCAACATTTTTTATTTTGTAAAAAAAATTTGCAACAGGATACAAAAATTATCCCTATGTCAGCACATCTGGACAGTTTTAGTCGTTTGGGAACCTATCTCTTGTCATATCCTCACAATGTTCCCACAACCTAAAGAAATATCCCGGGACACTGGTCTGTAAAGTAACACATCATAATATAGAACATAAACAAAAAAGGGAAGATGATGATGTTAACAGTTATTATCGTTCCATTCAGGCATTTTCCCACACAGCAGACAGGATGATGATGACTGCTGATGATGGAAAACAAGGACATTAAATGATATCAGAAATGCATGCCATATTTACCAATAATGTATGTGCTGCAGCCATGTTCAAATGGATTGTTTTGCTGTTTAATTGGTATGATACACTATTACTTCATGCTTCTGCATCTTCATACCAGCACAAAGTAGCATACAAGGACGAGTAGATTGAATGAATTGATTTAAATTGAATTAAATATAATAATTCTAAGGATGGGGGCTGCGTTTCCAGGAATCACATATTACCTTCCATTACGGAAGCCACTCACGTGATTTGTCAGAATAAGCTAAACCAGGATATGCTTATCAAATACATTGTCATGAGGAATCCTCTTCTGCAGGCTGCTTGAGCACCAATAAATCTGTGTTGTTCACCCATCTGTTGGATGGATACTGAATGGAGGGAAATGGACTTGTGCAGAGGGGTGGACTGGGACAAGAATTCGGCCCTGGCATTTTATCCACACCGTTCCACATCACAGCGCGCGCCGCCAACTTGCCAACCCACTCACCCAGTCTGTCTGGGTTAAGCCTTATATGTTATAAAAGCCAAGCTAATGACTTCTTAGGCTATATTGCAAATCAGTGCCTGTCATGTCTTCCTCTGAATCAACACCTACCCTAAGTATTCATTACTGCTATAGGGCTCCAGATGAACATTTCACATTATTGCCACTAACTTATACAATTGGTGGCACCTGCCCTTGATTTAGACAGTGAGTAATCATCTTAAAGTCATTCATAGTGCTTTATTAAGAAGTATAATAAATAGACTACTGAGCTATTTAATAAATAAATAAATGACACATCCAAGCAGGAGTGCATGATTCAAGATATTTTGATGTGCAACCTAATCCAGGGATTGTAATGCATTTTGGGTTGACAATTAGACCATAGTGTCACGCTATGGCCATAGAGAGGCTTTTATTCTCTATTTTGGCTAGGCCAGGGTGTGACTAGGGTGGACATTCTATGTTCATTTTCTATGTTTTGTATTTCTTTGTTGTTTGGCCGGGTGTGGTTCTCAGATCTCAAAGCCATATCAAATATTGGTTGTACAATAATTGCTACTGAGCAAAACATTGAGAGTTGAGAAAAAATGTACATACCTTCAGAAAGCTGAGTCCCTCTCTTCGACAGAGGATGATGCATCCAAAATTGTACTTTTTTTGTAATGTTATTACGGTCAGAACACATTTTTCTCTCAAGCTCATGGGGGTAGAGGACAATGGAGCAGAGCAGACTTTCATTACATTGATCCTGTCCGGGGGTATCGTAGAACGGAGCCACAGTGTCCCCCGACCCACTCCTGTCTCTGTCTCCAGTATCTACTGTGGTCTATGTGCTGGGGGGCTAGGGTTAGTCTGTTATATCTGGTGTATTTCTCCTGTCTTATCTGGTGTCCTGTGTGAATTTATGTATTCTCTCTCTCTCTCTCTCTCTCTCTCTCTCTCTCTCTCTCTCTCTCTCTCAACCTCTCAACCTCTCAACCTCTGAATGCTCGGCTATGAAAGGCCAACTAACATTTACTCCTGAAGTACTGACCTGTTGCACCCTCCACAAGCACTGATCATTATTTGACTCTGCTGGTCATCTATGAATGTTTGACCATCTTGAAGAACAATCTGGTCTTAAATGGCTATGTGCTCTTCTAAGCTCCATCCAGCAGAGCCATAAGAGGCCTGGCTCTCCAAGGTTCCTGCCTTTCTAGGGAGTTTTTCCTAGCCACCGTTCTTCTACATCTGAATTGCTTGCTGTTTGGGGTTTTAGGCTGGGCTTCTGTATAGCACTTTGTGACATCTGCTGATGTAAAAACGGCTTATACTTATTTTCCACCATAATTTGCAAATAAATTCATAAAAAATCCTACAATGTGATTTTCTGGATTTTTTTTCTCATTTTGTCTGTCATAGTTGAAGTGTACCTATGATGACAATTACAGGCCTCTCTCATCTTTTTAAGTGGGAGAACTTGCACAGTTGGTGGCTGACTAAATAATGTTTTGCCGCACTGTAAATAAGTAAATACATTTGATTGATTGATTGATTGATTGATTGATTGATTGATTGATACAGGAATCATAAGGATAATGCACTTCACTGTTTGACCATGTTTTTTGTTTTATTAGTCATAGATAATCATGGTTTTAGCTGCCCAAAAAATAGGACATTTTTAAGTGAGGTGACAATGTGAATGTGCTCTTTCTATGTTTAAAGGCACACTTTCTGTTTTTTACAATACATTATCTTCGCTGTCTAACTGATGGCAGAGTCATAGCAGGTCTCTTTGCAGATGCCGCGTTTGACTTTGATTGTGGGTTTCAACTCAGCTTAGCCAAAAAACTGGGGGTTGGCCGTTGCCCACTGATCAGCCAAAGACTCATTATGGGTTAGTATAACAAAAATTAATATTTACAGGCCCACAGGTCACCATTTTCGTGGTTATATTTTAATACAATATATATATTTTGTCTGTCTCAATTTTGACCAGCCCGCCCAACTACAAAATGGTCCGGCCCATCTCGCATTTGCCAGAGTTGCCAGAGGGCCAATCAGCCCCTGCTTGAACATAAATGAAGTATCCTAATGATTGTGGTGCTTTAAACAGAACAACTATGGCTGAAATGAAACGAGTGGCCTCAGATAATCCATGCAGGCTGAAAGTAAGCCTTTTCTATATGCGGGTGGGACTCTACACTCTACACACAGGTGCTTCTACACCTGCATTGCTTGCTGTTTGGGGTTTTAGGCTGGGTTTCTGTACAGCACTTTGAGATATCAGCTGATGTACGAAGGGCTATATAAATACATTTGATTTGATTTGATTTGACTCCACTACATGTTCTGCTGCTCTATGCTCTGCTGCTATGGAAGTGCCATGGTTTCATAAGCCAGTCCCTCGTTACACGTGTCACGTTCTTTAAAGTTCCATGCACATATATACAGTCGTTCACACACACACAGTACATACACAAAAAATAACAAATGATCCAAGGAAGAATCCCATACTGTGAGTGAACTACGTTAACTTTACAGCGACAAGAATAATCCTATTGTTCATGACACATGGAAACAAGTCTGTGATGAAATGAAGGCAAACAAGTTCAAATACATTCTCATAGAATAGAATATTGACGAGGAAGGCTCAATGTCTTTGTGTGAGAATTAGTCGTTAACGATGCAATCGAAATACCTCACGATGAGGGTTTTTCCCATATACTTGTTTCCTAGCAACAGCAAATGGCCTTCGAATTAAATTGTGTTCTCAAAGTAATGCAAGGACTCTGAATTATAGGCCTCTGTTGGAAGTCAACTATTACTATTACAGAAATATTAATATAGAAGGGTTCCATTTCAAGCCGCTTGAGAATGTTCCTTGCTACAGCGATTCACTGCATCCATGTAACACTGCAATTCAATCTCCCCAGTCTCTGCATACACGCCACGTCATTTCACATGAGAAAACATTGAATTTGTCACGAAATATCATTATGTTGACTTATGCGTTTACCTTTACCACGATTGTGCTCTTGATCTCAGGCGGTCAATGTTGAAGCTGGAATGTACACTTAAGCCATATTAATATTAAGTATATCTTTTTTTTTTGTATACACGTAGTTCATATTTATACATAGCTCCCCTCCTTTATCTGTCTCTGGTTGAAATGGCCTGGTAAAATGCTGTTGAGGCATGTTTTGGTCTGTTTTTGTCAACAAGTCCCCCGGTCCTTCAAATCAAATCAAATCAAATGTATTTATATAGCCCTTCGTACATCAGCTGATATCTCAAAGTGCTGTACAGAAACCCAGCCTAAAACCCCAAACAGCAAGCAATGCAGGTGTAGAAGCACGGTGGCTAGGAAAAACTCCCTAGAAAGGCCAAAACCTAGGAAGAAACCTAGAGAGGAACCAGGCTATGTGGGGTGGCATGTCCTCTTCTGGCTGTGCCGGGTGGAGATTATAACAGAACATGGCCAAGATGTTCAAATGTTCATAAATGACCAGCATGGTCGAATAATAATAAGGCAGAACAGTTGAAACTGGAGCAGCAGCACGGTCAGGTGGACTGGGTCCTTGTACTGTTAGTGTATAATGAATTGAGTTATCTGCTCTGTATTCTGTTCAATCAGATCCACTAAGGTGTAGCAAGGTGTAGTAAGGTGTAGCAAGGTGTAGTAAGGTGTAGTAAGGTATAGTGTATTCTTCATCAGAATATCCTCCTGGGATATTCTACAGCTCAACACAGCTTAGTACATTTTTCCTGGGCACTTGACTTCACTTATACATCTCTATCTTTATTTCTCTCTCTCTCTCTCTCTCTCTTTCTCACTCACTCACTCACTCACTCAGAAAATACCTTAGACGTAAGGTTAATAAAATAAACCTGTCCCTCATTTTAAGGTGCACCCTGATTCGCAAACTGAATTCTCATTTGAATATGGTGAAACTGTTCCTTTTGATAAAAAAAACAACAACAAGACATTGAACATCTAATAGTCAAATCACAGTGTAAAAGCAGGTGAGCTGGTTCTAATATTTTTGGCCATTTTCTGGTGTTTTGTGGTGGAAAACTGAGCAGGCCGAGCGTAACACGTCCACCCTGTCACCCCATAGACAGGCTGGACATGTTTTGCATTCAATTGCACACCACAAGCTTCCATTCCCCCTGTCACAAGGGAGTGTATGGCTGATTTAAGATGAAGTCGTCAATCCTCGTACGGTCAACCCTGGTTACTTTATTTTGCACTTACTAGGCACTTACAGTCCTTTTTTAAATGTAACCTCTTGAGATGGTAAAAAGTTTTTTTAAATTAAATTGAACATGTTCTTTTTATGACAGAATGTTAACATTTAAATTGAAAAACATTCTGACCAAGTTATAGTACTCAAAGGGCACCTAATTGGTGGAACGACCCCTTTAGCTCAGTGGGCTAACACAGTCTTGTGGCCCAGGAGAAGACCGTGGGTTCAACTTGACCTGACTAGTCAGACTCCTGAGGCCCTCTGTCTCTCCCAAAAATGTTAATGCAACACAAGTACCTCAGAAATAATACAGTAGATGAATGATGGTTAAGTTTGAGTCTAGTTCTATACTGGGATGGAAGATGGGAGAGCTTCTTCCACTTCAGGGCCAGAGCACTTATGAGACAGACCTAGCACTCTGTCTGTAGAAACTTAAAAGCACCTCACTTCTATGTATTTTTTTAACGCTGTTAAAAGAGGAAGAAGAAGCAGCATTCACTTTGGTTCACTGCTGGAGCCTAAACTTCCCTAAGCTTTTATCCACAGGGAGCTAATTTATCAAAGTCTGTGTCCCTACTGGCGCCCTATTCCCTTGGACCTACTTAGTAAGGTCCCTCAGTCGAGAAGTACATTTCAAGCACAGCTTCAACCACAAAGACCAGGGAGGTTTTCCAATGCCATGCAAAGAATGGCACCCATTGGTAGATGGGTAGAAATAAAATAAGAAGATAATGATTATCCAATCGAGCATGATGAAGTTATCAATTATGCTTTGGATGATTCATAAGTACACCCAGCCACTAGAAAGATACAGCCCACTGGGCAAAAAAACTGGTTGAATCAACATCATTTCATCCCCCCAAAATGAATGTGATGACGTTGAATCAACGTGGAAAACTGAAGACCGTGGGTTCAAACCGGTTGGTTACAGACAGCCGATGCGTTGTTACACATAAAGTTCAACTTGACCTGACTAGTCAGACTCCTGAGGCCCTCTGTCTCTCCCAAAAATATTCATGCAACACAAGTACCTCATAAATCATACAGTAGATGAATGATGGTTAAGATTGAGTCCAGTTCTATACTGGGTTGGAAGATGGGGTAGCTTCTTCCACTTCAGGGCCAAAGCACTTATGAGACAGACTCTTGACTTCACTTATACATGAAGTCAAGTGCCTACTAAATTTTTTTTCATCCATCTTTGAACCTAAATCCAATGACATGGTGACATTTTTGTCACCATGTCAACTCAACCAAATGTAAATCAAAACTAGACGTTGAACTGAAGTCTGTGCCCAGTGGGAGGTGTCCTTCCTAACTCAGTTGCCAGAGAGGAAGGAAACCGCTCATGGATTCCCCATGAGGGCAATGGTGATTTAAATTATTATTTTACATTTGTTTCCTTTTATTTTAGCAGGGAGTCACCATTGAGACCAGTATCTTTTTTTCACGGGAGCCCTGCATATAACATTTCATAGAACCAAAAAATGTAATACAATATAAAACAAGTAAAATACAGCATGACACAAATTGCACAGACTAACAGAAATATACGCAATATTCTCAAACACAATCAACTAAGACAAACACATTCTTTATTTTAACATTCCTCTGTCCACTCTCTAAACTGCCCCAGGGGCATTACGGCCACTGTCTGTACAGCTTTTTGGAGATTATTCCAAACATATGGAGCTACACAAAGTGTATAAAACATTAAGGACACCTTCCTAATATTGAGTTGCACCACCCCCTTTTGCCCTCAGAATAGTTGTAATTCATCGGGGCATTGATTCTACAAGGTGTCGAAAGGTTGGATATAGACAGTCCGTGCATTGTTGTTACATAAAGTTCAACTTGACATGACTAGTCAGACTCCTGAGGCCCTCTGTCTCTCCCAAAAATGTTAATGCAACACAAGTACCTCATAAATAATACAGTAGATGAATGATGGTTTAGTTTGAGTCCACAGGGATGATGGCCCATGCTGACTCCAATGCTTCCCATAGTTGTGTCAAGTTGGCTGGATGTCCTTTGGGTGGTTGACCATTGTTGATTCACACAGGAAACTGTTGAAAAACCCAGCAGCGTTGCAGTTCTTGACACAAACCGGTGCGCCTGGCACCTACTACCATACCCCGTTCAAAGGCACTTAAATCTTTTGTCTTGCTTATTCATCCTCTGAATGGCACACATACACAATCCATGTCTCAACTGTCTCAAGGCTTAAAAATCCTTCTTTAACCAGTCTCCTGCCCTTCATCTACACTGATTGAAGTGGATTTAACAAGTGACATCAATAAGGGATCATAGCTTTCATCTAGATTCACCTGGTCAGTCTGTCATGGAAAGAGCAGGTGTCCTTAATGTTTTGTCCACTCAGTGTACGTGACTTCAAAGAGGTCCAGCCAACCTTTTGGTAAAGAATACAGTTATGAGTCATAAAACTGTCTTCTGAGATAAAACAAAGGGTGCTTTGATAAACGGCAACCAGTGGTTTAAGAGTGAAGAGTAGAGGCAGCTGCACTTTGATAAATAGTATCACCATAATCTAGAACAGGTGGAAAGGTTGTCTGGACAATCTGCTTCCTGGTGACTAGAGAGAGACAAAAACACTTTTAAATCAGTAAGGGCTTCCTGTACAGCTGCAACATTGGAATGTAGCCTTGTCACAGCCAGGTTATGCATACATAAAAGTATAATCTGCAAATAGATTAAATGTACAACTTTTAACTGATTGACCAATAGCATTTATATAAATAGTGAAAAGAACAGGACCTAGAATTGACCTCTGCGGAACACCTTTACGTACTTCAAGAAGTTCGGACTTAACCCCATCGATCACGATGGCATGATTTCTGTCACTTACTGTAGATCAGGTATTGCATATTATTATTAGATTTGGATAGAAAAGTTTCTAAAACTGTTTGAGTGTACTGTTATGGTTGGGGCGCGCGACCTGAAAGCTCGCTACACTTTGTTTCCGTCCGGTATTGAACACAGTTTATCCCGTCTTAAATTGGATCTATTATTTACGTAAAAAAATACCTAGTTGTATTAGGAAAGCTGTTTGAAATGTTTGGACAAAGATTACAGGTAACTTATTAGATATTTTGTAGTCATGTTGCGCGAGTTGGAACCGGTGTTTTTCTGGATAAAACGCGCCAAAGAAATTGACATTTTGGAGACATAACGACGGAATTTATCGAACAAAAGGTGTTGTGTTGTTTGTGATGTTTATGGGACATACTGGAGTGCCAACAGAAGAAGATCTTCAAAGGTAAGGCATGAATTATATAGTTATTTCTGAGTTTTGTGTCGCGCCTGGCGGGATGAAATATGATTGTCTGTGTTTGTTTGATGGGGTGCTGTCCTCAGATAATCGCATGGTTTGCTTTCGCCGTAAAGCCTTTTTGAAATCTGACATGGCTGGATTAACAAGAAGTTAAGCTACATTTTAACATATTGCATGTGTATTTTCAAGAATGTTAAATATTTACAATTCTGTAGTTTGAATTTGGCGCTTTGCACTTTCACTGGATGTTGGTAAGGTGGGACGGTAGTGTCCCATCTAGCCTAGAGAGGTTTTAACCATTACTCTCTCAAGGGTATTCCACTAACGGTCCGTACGTAGCCAGACGTAGTTGCTGCTCATTCCGTTTGCTCGAAAATTGATAAATGGTTAAAAAAAAGTAAGGCCCTCATCCAAATAGACACAAACTAGCTCCACTGGTAGTACTGCTACTACCAGCAGTACTACACCTGTACCTGTCAACGACACAAGTTGTTCTGCTTCCACGAGCACATCCAATGCTTGCATCAGTAATTCTACATTCGTTGTTAGCCCAGCTAGCATTGACACTGACAGTGAATCTGATGCAGCTGAAGAGCTACTGTCCCCTTACTCAGGAAAGCACCAAACAAACTGACGGGAATGTTGAACCATCGAAGAGGTTCAAATATGATGAGAACTACATTGATTTGGGGTTAAATTATATTGGGAGTAGTGCCTTTCCTGAGCCACAGTGTGTTATATGTGCAAAAGTACTATCTCACAACTCAATGAAACATTCACTCTTGCGCAGACATTTAGAAACAAAACATACCAATTTAAAAAATAAGCCAAGGGAGTTTTTTGAGTGAGAATTAAGACAGCTTTTGAGTAGTAAAGACATGTATAAAAGCAACAGATACCATTAATAAGAAGGGGCTAGAAGTGTCTTTTATGGTGAGCTACCGAGTGGCTAGGACAGGCAAGCCCCATATTATTGTGGAGGACATAATTCTTCCTGCTGCTGCGGATATGGCTGGGACAATGCTGGGGGAAAAGGCCCAAAAAACGATACAGACAATGCTTTCATCAAACAACACTGTTTCACAACGCATCAGTGACATGACAGGAGATGTTTTGAAACAATGACAGCTTCGCAAACAAGCCAGTGAATTCTATGCGTTACAGCTGAATGAGTCAACAGACGTGGCAGGCCTGGCACAGCTCCTAGTATATGTCCGTTTTGTTTATGGTGGGATCAATTAAGGAAGACATCCTCTTCTGCAAACCACTGGAAACCAGGACATCAGGAGAGGATATTTTTTTAAGTACTGGACAGCTTTGTGACATGAAATGGACTTTGGTGGTCAAGATGTGTTGGTATCTGTACTGATGGCTCGAAAGCCATGACAGGGAGACATAGTGGAGTGGTTACGCTCGTGGAAACAGTTGCTCCCGACGCCACTTGGATACACTGCAGCATCCACCAAGTGGCTCTTGCTGCTAAAGGAATGCCTGGCAGTGTAACGGCGTTCTTCGTTTGTCGAAAGAGAGTCGGACCGAAATGCAGCGTGGTGGTTACTCATGTCTTTAATGAAGGAAAGTGACGATACATGAAATAACTTAATAAATACAAAACAACAAACGGAACGTGAAACCTAATACAGCCTATCTGGTGAACACTACACAGAGACAGGAACAATCACCGACGAAATACAAAGTGAAACTCAGGCTACCTAAATACGGTTCCCCATCAGAGATAACAAGAATCACCTGACTCTGATCGAGAACCGCCTCAGGCAGCCAAGCCTACACTCGACACACCCCTAATCAACCACAATCCCAATGCCTACAAAAAAAAACAATACGACAACACAATACGTAAACCCATGTCACACCCTGGCCTGACCAAAATATATAACGAAAACACAAAACACAATGACCAAGGCGTGACAGGCAGTTTGAAAGATGTTTTGGACACTATATAGTGAAAATGGTTAACATTGTTAAAGCAAGGCCCCTGAACTCTTGTGTATTTTCTGCACTATGTAATGATATGGGCAGCGACCATGTAACACTTTTACAATATACAGAAGTGCGCTGGTTAAGTATTGGCACGTTATTTTAAATTGAGAAACGAGCTTAAAGTTTTCTTTACTGACCGTAATTTTCACTTGTCTGACCGCTTGCATGATGACGAGTTTCTCACATGACGCCTATCTGGGTAATGTTTTTTCTCACCTGAATGATCTGATTCTAGGATTACAGGGACTCTCCGCAACTATATTCAATGTGTGGGACAAAATTGAGGCTATGATTAAGAAGTTGGAGCACTTCTCTGTCTGCATTAACAAGGACCTTCCTCCATGCCCTGCCTCCAGTCCACTTACCGATATTTGAACAAGAGAGCCTCATCGAAATTGCAACAAGCGGGTCTGTGAAAATTGAATTCAATCAGAAGCCACTGCAAGATTTCTGGATTGGGCTGCGCTCAGAGTATCATACCTTGGCAAATCGCGCTGTTAAGACACTGATGTCCTTTGCAACCAGGTATCTATGTGAGAGTGGATTCTCATCCCTCATTAGCATGAAAACTAAATACAGGCACAGACTCTGAGTGGAAAAGGATTTCAGACAGAGTTATGTGCATCCTTTCAAGCACACCCTTCTCATTAACCTGTGGTGAGTTATTCACAATTTTTGATGAACAAATAAAGTTTTATATGTAAGATGGTTAAATAAAGAGCAAAAATATTGATTATTATTATATTATTATTTGTTCCCTGGTCCTATAAAAGCTCTTTGTCTCTTCCTACGAGCCGGGTTGTGATTAAAACTCACACAATAAATGTATCATATAGTGTGTGTGTGGCAGGCTTACAATGATGGCAAAAAACAACATTTGAGAGTGCGCTGACCCTGGTGTTAGAGGGGGTACGCAGCTGGAGGTTGAATGTTTAAAGGGGTACGGAACTATAACATTTTGGGAACCACTGCTCTAGATAATGTCGTGACTTTACTTCAACATTAAGCTGATGACTGTTATTTATCTAATCAACTATGTTTAATTGTTACCCAATTAGATTAATCATGTAAC
The DNA here is from genome assembly GCF_002021735.2 of Oncorhynchus kisutch. Taxonomy (NCBI): domain Eukaryota; kingdom Metazoa; phylum Chordata; class Actinopteri; order Salmoniformes; family Salmonidae; genus Oncorhynchus; species Oncorhynchus kisutch. Next base: position 41,017,678 of record NC_034175.2, read on the forward strand.
AATTAAATCATTAAGAATTGAGGCAGCACGAGAGCGGTTGTTTAAAGTTACAAACTCCCAAATTAAACTCTGAAAGTCTTTACTCGTTACATCAATAAACAGTCAACTTATTAATCATAGCCTCATATCATATCATCATTCTCAACAGTCATAACCTTCTTGCATCTGCAAAAACCTGAGCCTTACCTAGGATTCAGTACTTAACAAATTGGTTTAATTATTTATTTACTAGCTAACTAAATGGTAACACAGGATAAACATACACACTTAATACATTAAAAACAGGTCCCTAGCAGACAGACAACAATATGGTTGCTCGTTACAAAAGACATTGAGAGGGTTAGAAAGAGAGAGACTTTGATACATTTAGAAACTACTCTCACTCATACTTTGCACATGAACCACCGCCCACTTGGAGTAAATAAATCATGAATGTATTTACGTGAAAATCCTTGGTTTCTCTTTGTGGACAGGGCCTTCTTGGAAAGGAGGTTGGCTCTGATTGTCCAAAATGGTTCCGACAAGTCTCATACTATTGTCCTTCTTTGTAGTTGTCCAGTATCTGGTGACTTGTCGTGTAATCCTGAACAAAACTACAGAGTTGATTCTACTTCCATTCACTCAGGAAGATAATTATTTAAAGATAGGCTAGCCAGCTATGTCGATGGTTCCCAGGGGGGTGATGAGAACAGCGTAATACGATGATTTGAACAGAGTAATAGAATGGACCCACTTAAATTAGTTTTTCTACATACTTTCCATAGCACAGCTAATCAGCCGTACCAGTGATTGTCCAGGAGGTGACTTTATCGTCTCTACCTCGTGTTGAGATTCAGAGCTCAAACCACTTTAAACATGAGCTGCAGCTCTACCTCTCTCTCGTCTAATATGTTCATTCTTAACCCATTATTTCATACAGTTTGTTCAGAAGGGGCAGTTCCATCAGGCTGACATGCTCTCTGACCTCACTCAAGGGGCGGTGACTACTTTCTTGTACAAAGTTACACAGTTGAAATCAGAAGTTTACATAGACTTAGGTTTCAAAGCCGAAAACAATGAAATGGACAGTGCTTTCTAAGGTGATGATTAATTCAAAACACCCATAAGCATATTAAATCATATGCATATGCATAGACCTATATACAGTTGAAGTCAGAAGTTTACATACACTTAGATACACTTAGGTCGGAGTCATTAAAACGTTTTTCAACCATTCCACAAATTTCTTGTTAACAAACTAATAGTTTTGACAAGTGGGTGAGGACATCTACTTTGTGCATGACACAAGTAATCTTTCCAACAATTGTTTACAGACAGATTATTTCACTTATAATTCACTGTCTCACAATTCCAGTGGGTCAGAAGTTTACATACACTAAGTTGACTGTGCCTTTAAACTTCTTGGAAAATTCCAGAACATAATGTCATGGCTTTAGAAGCTTCTGATTGACAACATTTGAGTCATTTTTAGATGTACCTGTGGATGTATTTCAAGGCCTACCTTCAAAGTCAGTGCCTCTTTGCTTGACATCATGGGGAAATCAAAAGAAATCAGCCAAGACCTTTGTGTAAGTTTATCGATAGCCTAGCATAGCATTATGCTTTGCTAGCAGCAGGCAACCTTGTCACGGAAATCAGAAAATAAATCAAATTAAATCGTTTACCTTTGATGAACTTCGGATGTTTTCACTCACGAGACTCCCAGGTAGATAGCCAAAGTTAATTTTTTCCCAAACAATTATTTTTGTAGGCAAAATATCTCCGTTTGTTCTTCACGTTTGGCTGAGAAATCGCCCAGAAATTGCGGTCATCACAACGCCGAAAAATATTCCAAATTAGCTCCATAATATCGACAGAAACATGGCAAACGCTGTTTATAATCAAACATCAAGGTGTTTTTCTAATATCTATTCGATAATATATCCGTCGGGACAATTAGTTTTTCAGGGGGACCGATGGGAGTAATGACTACCTCTGTATTTTACGCGAGAATCTCTCTCGGTGCCACCATGTGACCACTTACGCAATGTGGCCGCCTATGGCTATTCTTCAACAGAAATGCATAAAACTACGCCACAATGCTGTAGACACCTTGGAGAAGACGTAGAAAGTGTAAGCTCGTTGATGGCACATTCACAGCTGAATAGGGACTCATTGGAACGCAGAGCTTTCAAAACCTGGGGCACTTCCGGATTGGATTTTTCTCAGGCTTTTCGCCTGCAACATCAGTTCTGTTATACTTACAGACAATATCTTTACAGTTAGAGTGTTTTCTATCCAAAGCTGTCAATTATATGCATATTCTAGCATCTTGTCCTGACAAAATATCCCGCTTAAAACGGGAACGTTTTTTTTCTTCCAAAAATGAAAATTACTGCCCCCTAGTACCAACAGGACAACAAAGTCAAGGTATTGGAGTGGCCATCACAAAGCCCTGACTTCAATCCTATAGAAAATCTGTAGGCAGGACTGAAAAAACGTGTGAGGAGCGAGCAAGGAGGCCTACAAACCTGACTCAGTTACACCAGCTCTGTCAGGAGGAACGGGACAAAATTCACCCAACTTATTGTGGGAAGCTTATGGAAGGCTACCGGAAATGTTTGACCCTGTACAAAATAAGGCACCAAAGTAAGATTGAAAAAGATGTGGAAAAGAAATTAACTATTTTTCCAAAGTGTTATGTTTAGGGTAAATCCAACATGACACATCACATCATAGTTTCAAGCATGCTTGTGGCTGCATTAATTTATGGGTATTCTTGTCATCAGACTAGGGAGTTTTTTGGGATAAAAATAAAGGAAAAAACACAGCAAAATCCTAGAGGAAAATCTGTTTAAGTCTGCATTCTACCAGACACTGGAAGACAAATTCAACTTTCAGCAGGGCAATAACCTAAAACACGAGGCCAAATATACACTGGAGTTGAATACCAAGACGACATTGAAAGTCCCTGAGTGGCCTAGTTACAGTTTTGACTTAAATCGGCTTGAAAATCGATGGCAGCCTTCAAAATGACTATCTAGAAATGATCATCAACCAACTTGACAGAACTTGAAGATAAAAAAAAAACACTGGCAATTATTGTTCAATCCAGGTGTGAAAAGCTCTTAGGATACATTTACACAGGCAGCCCAATTCTGATATTTTTCCACTAATTAGTCTTTTGACCAATTACATCAGATATTTTCACATCAGGTATTTTTCACAGCTGATCTGATTTATCAGTAGACCAATTAGTGAAAAAATAACACAATTGGGCTGCATTTACAGCCTTAGAGACTTACCCGAAAATAATCATAGTCGTAATCAAAGGTGATTCGAACATGCATTGACTCAAGGGGCTGAATACTTATCTAGTCGCTATATATTGTGTTTTATGTATATACAAAAATAATTAAAAGGACAATTAAATCAATTTTAATCCCACATTGTAACACAACAAAATGTGGGAAAAGTCAAGGGGTGTAAATATTTTCTGAATGCACTACTTTTGATCAGATTCCTATGGGCTAGGAATAGGGTGCCATTGGGATTCAGTAATAGTCTGTCTATAATTGCACACACTTCATTTCAGTGGTCCCCCCTCTGAGTGTTGATTTTCAAACACATCCAGCAAACTGAGCCAAACCAATCTTTTTCATTTATCGTCTGATTGCTACTCTCATCAGAACATATTTGAATAGATATTTCACTCGGATCTGATGCACTGTAAGAAAAAATGTCAACTTACAATTATAAGGCAACCAGCTGCAAAAGGATTGTGAGTTTGCTCAACAAAATAGTGTTGGTGTTGGTATTGATTCAGCAACCAGCTGCAGACCATGGTACTTGCCTATGGTACTTTGCTATGGAGCAACATGAGGAACTGCCACCAACTACTTCCAGGCTATGTTACAACCCTACACCCCAACCCAAGCACTCCGTTCTGCCACCTCTAGTGTCTTGGACCTCCTATCCCTACAGGAGAGAAGCTCCCTCTCACCCCAGTCAAAGCTCTTCTCTGTCCTAGTACCCCAATGGTGGAACTAGCTTCCCACTGAGCACCCCATGTCTGCTTTGGTTGTCAACAGACTTATGGCTATTGTAGTGGATCAAAAACAATAAAAACTGAATGACTAAAAAGCACCCTAAGGAAAAGCAAAGCTATAAAGGTGTGTTTTATGATCTCTTTTAAATATGTCTACAGTTTCGGCCCCCCTCAGGTTCTCCGGCAGGCTATTCCAGAGGCTGGGGGCATGATAACTAAAGGCTTCCTCTCCATGCCTCTTGGTCCTAGGCTTTGGGATAGTTAAAAGGCAAGTTCCAGAGAAAGCCTGATCCACGCACCTACCATTTTATTAAAAGGTATCTGTGAGCAACAGATGCATATCTGTGTTCCCAGTCCATGATTAAGGCCAAACAAATGTATTTAAATTGACTGATTTCCTTATATGAACTGTAACTCAGTAAATTCTTTGAAAATCTTGCACTTTGCATTTCTATTTTTGTACCGCATAATACAGCTGTAACAAGCTTGTGCCCTCTCCCACCAGGCTCTATGCCCCAGCAATTTGAGCCTGGGGAGGAGGAGTATTAATGCCCTAACACAGTGGTCTGAAATTCCTGGTTTACAGGCCACATCAAGCCTGCAAGTCACATTATCGATTGCAAAAGTGATGTGTAATTCCTATTGGAATCCAGCCAAAGAGAGGATATCCAACAATTATAAGTTTTAATCACCTGCAACCTGCATTCAGAATGTTAGTTTCGAAAAATGAGTTATTTATGTTGTGTAGCATAAGATATATGATAATGATGGGCGTGGATTTTTTTTTTTTTTTGTTGCAAAAATGAATCAGTACTTTACTCAACAATATTTTTCAAAACCAGCTCACTTCTAGAAGAGTCTGTTGAGTAAATACTTTAAAACATTAGCTCTAATTCTTGTCCTTTTTGAAGACCACTCAACTCACATCATAACACCGATTAAACAATTGGTTAAGTTGGCTTTTTTTTAACAGTGTGGCTTGAAATGGGAAGTTGACTTGGTGGTAGATGAGCCAGGAGACCAAATCAAAAACGGGTTTTGACTTTGAGAGAGATGAGAGAGTAACATCTTCTTAATTTCCTCCCACCAGACAGCCAGGGCCTTCACGGCTACCTATAATCACATGCCTGTGATTTCGAACTGACATGCTACCAGAAATAGAACAGTCTGCTCTGTCCTGGAAATAGACTAATAACCACATCAGACCAGATCGTGACTCGCTAAATATACTGCCTTATATCCACCTTTTCAAGAACACTGCTGGTTGAAGTTAGATATTCATTGCGACACATTTAGCTCTTCCAAAATGTATTATTCTAAACTCAAAATGGAAACTAAGTCAGGAAATGTATTATGGAATAGTAAAACATGCATTCAGTCCAGGAGAGGGATCAAGTATGTGTCCTCTGACAAGGAGTTATGTGTTGTATGTCGGAAATGGGGTGCAATTTGGGACACAGCCATAGATTTTTGGAGGCTTCGTGAAACTGAGAAGATGGCCTGTGCTGTGGAAGAAGGTCAACACATTTAAATATACTTCCCAGATCTTAAAAGAATCTTATCTCAGTGGGGTGGTTTCAGTGTCATATTTCCCCCCTGCGGCAGTTTGACGTTAAGGAGCAATTATGCATTTGGGATGGCTCTCTCCAAAACTGCAAACCTGAATAATTTCCATACTGCATAGTCAATCATGTCCTTGTACTACCCCAGAGGCAAAACAAAACAGATAATGACCTTTGTTGATGTTCTTTCTGTAACATACATTGTGAATTCTATGTTGAATGCTTAACAGTCATCGGTGATCATGACAGTAATATTCTAGACGAGAGTAGATTTTGCACATTATAACAAATCCAGAGTAGCTTACTGTTGTCCATGAATTCACACAAAGAGGGAATCGATTGCAGCTGTTGGATTTAAGTGAGCACCACCAATTCCTGTAAAATGGTGAAATGAATTCAGAGCCGAGCTTCTGGAAGAACAGCGGAGTAGGCTATACAGAGCAGCAGGTCACAGGAGAGTTGCAAACAGACTGGAGTCAGCCAGATGGGAGACATCTCTCACCTCGAGGGGAATTGTAAACGCATACGCCGGGCTAGACATTTGGGAGTTTGGCGCTGCACTCAAGCGGCTGTCATCTGCGAGCTCCTGAAATAGGAGCGGAAAAGAGAGGAAGTTCGATATGACGCATGGATAAAACAATATGCGACAAAAAAAAAATAGATGGTTGAGTCTAAGCGCTAAAAGCAGGATGTTGTTGGAAAATACATTTGGCATCCCAAGCAGCCTGCGTGCTGTGGGTTTGGAAGCAGCTCATCTCAATGTTTGTATTTGTTTGAGTCAGATGCTGTATGGGATTTTGATACCTAGGGAAACATTTGGGCATTCTTATCAGTCAATCTCGGTGCAGGCCCGGATAGGCAGACGATTTTGATTAACACTGGAATTTCAAATGTCCTTTATAAATATAGTCAGAAAACAAGTCTATGAAAACCCTTCCTACATCATGAAGAATGTATACAAACCCACATAAAAACAATAGTCGACAACGGCTGATGATTCAAATCTCAGAGGCAACGTACCAGGACAGCAGGAGTCATGATGCCCTGTCAAGGAGAATATATATTGTCTGTCAAGCACATGATGAGGTGGCTTTATATCCGCCACCATTTTCCCACCCTGACTCTGGCAACAACAATGCATGTCACACCAGCAGAATTCATCACCTACAGTACACACAGATATCCTTTCTCAATTCTTATCGCTACCAACACACTGCTGTCGAGTATGGACTCCCATGCAAACTAAATGCAGCCTGTTTCCGAAGTAGAATAACCCGGAGAGAGCCAAACTATCATTTGTGGTTGTTTCATGAATCATTTGATGTGTTTCTTTTTTTTTCTATCAGCAGCTCTGACACGGTCGAGGTGAAGACAACGCTACCAGCCCGGGATGTGTGACGTCACTGCACCTTAGGCTGTGGATCAAAGAATCATGGTGACAGCCAGGTTCCAGAAGGACATCAGTGCAATTATCTCCATTTATTAAACCTGTCCTCCTGGAGCATGGCACCACTAATGAAACACCGAGATCAAAGTCGTTCATCAACCTCACATTATCACACAGGGTCGGACAATTGTCTTCACACTATTCAAACTGAACCCGAGAGCAGATCGTTGTTTTCCCTAATGCTCATCCAGTCTTGGGGTGCGTCTCAATGATATATCCTTTTTGTACACGTGCTCACTGCGACCCACAAATCTAAAAGCATTGGATTAGTGGAGGCATGGGCTAGTTTCCACCATACCAGTCACTTCCTTTCAAGTCAGTGAAGTGAACAAGTACACACTTTCAGAGGGAAAAAAATAGATAATTGGGACTTAGCCTTGCATTCATTCAGTGTAGCTCCTGAATTCTCACACCACATTTTGGTTTATTTCTCTGCTGAGCAAGGGAATACCCTTCGTATGAGCATAAACATCACCCTCTGTATCTGTGCGTCACCCTCTGTATCTGTGCGATGTATGAAAGAACGACATTCGGAAATGCACAGTTGTAGATGCATCGTAAATCTTTTAACAAAGCTTACATGTAAATAGCTGCTCAGATTATTAAAGGCGCCCACGAGATGTGGACATACAGTACATTCAAGAGGCGTTGCTAGGAGACGCAACTGCTGGGTGAGTCAATGAGCAATCCACTGGCTCTCAGCGGCTACAATGGAATAGACAGACAAGCAACCACACAATAATCTCAGCCCGCATGGTCATTGCAATTATGCAAATGCATATCATCCTCACTGCCACTCAAGAGAAAAATGGTGTTTTGCTCACAGACACAGACACACCTCACATTTTATTTTAATCAGAGAGATGACAGATGTGAGAGGCATGGGTCACTCCATCAAAGAATTATACAGGTTCAAGCTAAGGCAGTTATATACCTAGGAAACTGCTGTGGGCTGTAGATGGATTTTTGTTAGATTTATTAGGTTTGCAGAGGATTTGTTGATGTATTAAATGCATATCACATGCATAATAGTCACAGTATTACTGCAGTTATTGAACGATGTATCATATCATGTGATATATTTGTATCCTCTACCCTATATACTGTATCTGTAATAGTTAGGTGTTTGTACAAATGTGCACTCTGTTCAGAAGGAAAATCACTTCAAAAAATATGCTATTTCAAGACTTGAGACACGCATACATGTACATACCCAAATATGCACACACACACACACACAAATGCATACACTCACACACATACACCTGTTCCTCCTCTATGTGACAGGTATAAAATATGTCCCCCGCAGGGCCATATATATTTAGAGAGAGAGACAGAGAGAGTAAGGCCAGGTTTTAGAATGCCTTCCATGTTAGCACCCATATCCAGTGCGCTCGGAAAGTATTCAGACCCCTTGACTTTTCCCACATTTTGTTAGGTTACAGCCTAACTCTAAATTTGATTTAAATTGTTTTTATCTCCTAATCAATCTACACACAAGACCCCATAATGACAAAGCAAAAACAGGATTTTAGAATTTTTTGCTAATTTATAAAAAATGTAAAACGGAAATATCACATTTACATACTGTGGCAAGAAAAAGTATGTGAACCCTTTGGAATTACCTAGATTTCAGCATAAATTGGTCATCAAATTTGATCTGATCTTCATCTAAGTCACAACAATAGACAAACGTAATGTGCTTGAACTAATAACACACAAATTATTGTATTTTTCTTGTCTATATTGATTACATCATTTAAACATTCAGTGTAGTTTGGAAAAAGTATGTGAACCCCTAGGCAAATGACTTCTCAAATCATCAAATCAAATTTATTTATATAGCCCTTCGTACATCAGCTGATATCTCAAAGTGCTGTACAGAAACCCAGCCTAAAACCCCAAACAGCAAGCAATGCAGGTGGAGAAGCAGGTGGAGAAGCATTATCTCCAAAAGATAATTGGAGTCTGGAGTCAGCTAACCTGGAGTCCAATAAATGAGATGAGATTGGAGATGTTGGTTAGAGCTGCCTTGCCTATAAAAAACACGCACAAAATTTGAGTTTGCTATTCACAAGAAGCATTGCCTGATGTGTACCATGCCTCGAACAAAAGAGATCTCAGAAAAACTAAGATTAAGAATTGTTGACTAGCTTAAAGCTGGAAAGGGTTACAAAAGTATCTCTAAAAGCCTTGATATTCATCAGTCCACGGTAAGACAAATGGTCTATAAATGGAGAAAGTCCAGCACTGTCCCTACTCTCCCTAAGAGTGGCCGTCATGCAAAGATGACTGCAAGAGCACAGCGCAGAATGCTCAGTGAGTTTAAGAAGAATCCTACAGTGTCAGCTAAAGACTTACAGAAATCTCTGGAACACACTAACATCTCTGTTGACGAGTCTATGATACGTAAAACACTAAACAAGAATGGTGTTCATGGGAGGACACCACAGAAGAAGTGACTGCTATCCAAAAAAAACATTGCTGTACGTCTGAAGTTTGAAAAAGTGCACCTGGATGTTCCACAGCGAGACTGGCAAAATATTCCGTGAAACTACAGTTGAGTTGTTTGGAAGGAACACACAACACTATGTGTGGAGAAAAAAAAGCTCAGCATCAAAACCTCGTCCCAAATGTTAAATATTGTGGAGGGAGCATCATGATTTGGGGTTGCTTTGCTGCCTCAGGGCCTGGACAGCTTGCTGTCATTGACGGAAAAATGAATTCCCAAGTGTATCAAGACATTATGCATGAGAATGTTAGGCTATCTGTCCGCCAATTGAAGCTGAACAGAAGTTGGGTGATGGAACAGGATAACTACCGAAAACACAGAAGTAAATCAACAACAGAATGGCTTCAACAGAAGAAAATATGTCTTCTGGAGTGGTCCAGTCAGAGTCCTGACCTCAGCCCGATGGACATGCTGTGGCATGACCTCAAGAGAGCAGTTCACACTAGACATCCCAATAATATTGCTGAACTGAAACAGTTTTGTAAAGAGGAATGGTCCAAAATCCCTCCTGACCATTGTGCAGGTCTGATCCGAAACTACAGAAAACATTTGGTTGAGGTTATTGCTGCCAAAGGAGGGTCAGTCATTAAATCCAAGGGTTCACATACTTTTCCCACCCTGCACTGTGAATGTTTACACGGTGTGTTCAATAAAGATATGAAAATGGATAATTGTTTGTGTGTTATTAGTTTAAGCAGACTGTGTTTGTCTATTGTTGTGACCTAGATGAAGGTCAGAACACATTTTATGACCAATCTATGCAGAAATCCAGGTATTTCTAAAGGGGTCACATACTTTTTATTGCCACTGTAAGTATTCAGACCCTTTAAACAGTACTTTGTTGAAGCACCTTTGGGAGCGATTCAACCTCGAGTCTTCTTGGGTATGATGTCACAAGCTTGGCACGCCTGTATTTGGGGAGTTTCCCCATTCTTCTCTACAGATCCTCTCAAGCTCTGTCAGGTTGGATGGGGAGCTGTGTTGTTGCACAGCTATTTCCAGGTCTCTCCAGAGATGTTCGATTGGGTTCAAGTCCAGGCTCTGGCTGGGCCACACAAGGACATACAGAAACGTGTCCTGAAGCCACTCCTGCGTTGTCTTGTCTGTGTTCTTAAGAGAAATTTCACCCCAGTCTGAGGTCCTGAGCCCTCTGGAACAGGTTTTCATCAAGAATCTCTCTGTACTTTGTTCCATTCATCTTTGCCTCGATCCTGACTAGTCTCCCAGTTTCCTCCATCTGGTACCCTCCAGATGTGACACTTGGCATTCAGGCCAAAGAGTTCAATCTTGGTTTCATCAGACCAAAGAATCTTGTTTCTCATGGTCTCAAAATCCAAGTGGGCTATCATGTGCCTTTTACTGAGTAGTGGCTTCCGTCTGGCCACTCTACCATAAAGGTTGATTGGTGGTGCTGCAAAGATGGTTGTTCTTTTGGAAGATTCTCCCATATCCACAGAGGAACTCCAGTGCTCTGTCATAGTGACCATCAGGTTCTTGGTCACCTCCCTAACCGAGGCCCTTCTCCCTCGATTGCTCAGTTTGGCCAGGCAGCCAGCTCTAGTAAGAGTCTTGGTGGTTCCAAACTTCTTCCATTTAAGAATGATGGAGGCCACTGTTCTTGGGGAACTTCAATGCTGCAGACATTTTTTGGTACCCTTCCCCAGATCTGTGCCTCAACACAACCATGTCTCGGAGCTCTACGGACATTTCCATCCACCCCATGGCTTGTTTTTTACTGTGACGTGCAATGTCAACTGTGGGACCGTATATAGACAGGTGGGTGCCTTTCCAAATCATGTCCAATCAATTTAATTTAGCACAGGTGGACTCCAATCAAGTTGTAGAAACATCTCAAGGAAGATCAATGGAAACAAGATGCACCTGAGCTCAATTTCGAGACTCAAAGCAAAGGGTCTGATTACTTATGTAAATCAGTTATTATTGCTATTTTCAAAAGTTTCTAAAAATCTGTTTTCACTTTGTCATTATGGTGTGTTGTGTGTAGATTGCTGAGGATATTTTTATTTATTTAATCCATTTCAGAATAAGACAGTAGCGTAACAAAATATGGAAAAAGTCAAGGAATCTGAATGCGTTCCGAAGTCACTGTACAACTTTATTCTTGAATTGTTGGTGGTGATGTAATAATACCAGAACGCCTCAGACATTTCGCTATGAAATGAACCCCATGTAAACAAGCCAAGCAGAGCAGCGATTACCATTGGGGATAATGTGTGTCCGAGTCTTCACTGCGCTGTAGTGTCAACATATTGCATATCTGCTTCCACTGGACATCCACATAGGTTTGGAAACCGATCAGAAATCATCAGATCGTGGAAGCGTTAATTGTCACTATGTATATCGCACTGGGTCTCCCCTTTATGTCCCACCTCTCTCTAGAGGGCCACTACCCCTCCCACTCCCCCTACCTGTCAACCACAAGAGGGGCCTTCACCCAATGCTGACATTCAGAGATCTGACACTGAACATCTGAACTTCCACACATTTCTGTGTTGCTGCATGCGTCATCATGACGGCTCACCTTTACAGCAGTTATGTGAATCCAAATCATTTTTTTTTTTGCTTGATCGCTTTGATGCAGTTTTCACACGTATGTGGTACACTTTAACACGTCGCAATACAAAACTCTAAACAGATCAAAATAGCAGTTATTTCAATACTCTAAGCACATTTTCAACAAACAAAGTGTAACACACAAAATCTTACAGTCACTTTTTCACCAAACTTAATCAGCGTTTCATCTGGAAAACACATGGGTCACATTTGCAATACGCGTTCATATAAAGTCATTGCCTTTCACAAAGCAGTCTCTTTTCATTTGTTAAAATACATCTTTACTGTAATCCTACTGCTCGTAACTGCTGATCACGTAAATGTTTGGTAAACCTATAGATTTTAAACGGGGTTGTCTACAACAGATTTTGTGAAGTAGAAACATATGAAGTATAATATGCTGTATCCTACTATTAAGATGATGACAATTAGGATTTTTACTTTACAGTCAGTAAAAAAAGAAATCTGACATTGAAAAGATCATCGGCCTATAAAGTATTGTATTACCATAATATATGCAGCAGCAGACGCTTTAGCTGTATCTAAAGTGACAACAGTGAGTCCATACATTTTTTGTATGTGACCCCAGTAGGAATCAAACCGACAACTCTTGTGTTGCTAGTGCCATGCCCTTGCGAACTGAGCCATGTACAGGACAACTACAATACATAAGTACAATAGAATACTGTAAAATACAATACATGATTACAATACAGATGGAAGGTGTATGATCGCCAACACTTTGAGCGTACCACCCTCCTTTAGGCCATAGATGAGGTATGCAATGACATCACTCCAGATCTATGTCAGGCTTGGATTCGCCATGCCAAAAGGCTTTTTACCCCAGATGCATGAACAATGAGGACATTTACTGTGATGTCAATGAGAACTTATAGCCAAATGCTCAAGACAGGCTTGATGCAAACTAGTTCCTGCTAAACATGATGTTTATTTCATTTGTTTCATTTGATTACAGTACACCTCTGCTGTAATTATATCTGAACAATACATTATCTTCAATGATCACACCTTTTATCACACATGGGATAAAAATGATGGAAATGTGATTTGCTTTCGAAGCTACCTGTCGCCCTAATCAATTGCTTTGGGAATGTGGGTGTTGGGAATCTTACCAATAGAACACCTATGGAGTCGGAGAGGAGAACAAGCTAAGTAGCATGATTAATTATCCTTCATCCACTCCCACTGTAAACACACACACACACTATCTCTCTGCTACCCCATACGTAAATACCTCACCTGCACCTTCAAGGCTTTTCAGGTGATACAGTATTAAAAGATTTGATGTGTCCATTGCTGGTGGGATTGAAGTGGGATGTTTGTTTTTTTAAACATGTATTTCACCTTTATTTAACCAGGTAGGTCAGTTGAGAACACGTTCTCATTTACAACTGCGACCTGGCCAAGATAAATCCAAGCAATGCGACAAAAACAACGACACAGAGTTACACATGGGATAAACAAACATACAGTCAATAACACAACAGAAAAATCTGTATACAATGTGTGCAAATGAAGTAAGGAGGTACGGCAATAAATAGGCCAATAGTGTCAAAGTAATTACATTCTAGCAATTTACACTGGAGTGATATATGTGTAGATGAGGATGTGCAAGTAGAAATACTGGTGTGCACAAGAGCAGAAAAACAAATATGGGGATGAGGTAGGTAGTTAGTTGGATGGGCTATTTACAGATGGGCTGTGTACAGCTGCAGTGATCAGTAAGTTGCTCTGACAGCTGACGCTTAAAGTTAGTGAGGGAGATACAAGTCTCCAACTTCAGTGATTCTTGCAATTCGGTACAGTTATTGCCAGCAGAGAACTAGAAGGAAAGGTGGCCAAAGGAGGTGTTGGTTTTGGGGATGACCAGTGCGATATACCTGCTGGAGCGTGTGCTACGGGTGGGTGTTCCTATGGTGACCAGTGAGCTGAGATAAGGCAGAGCTGTACCTAGCAAAGACTTATAGATGACCTGGAGCCAGTGGGTTTGGCGACAAATATGTTGCGAGGACCAGCCAACGAGAGCATACAGGTCGCAGTGGGGGGTAGTATATGGGGCTTTGGTGACAAAACGGATGGCACTGTGATAGACTGCATTTAATTTGCTGAGTAGAGTGTTGGATGCCAATTTGTAAATGACATTGCCGAAGTCAAGGATCGGTAGGATGGTCAGTTTTACGAGGGTAAGTTGGCAGCATGAGTGAAGGAGGCTTTATTGCAAAATAGGAAGCCGATTCTGGATTTAACTTTGGATGTGAGTCTGGAAGGAGAGTTTACAGTCTAGCCAGACACCTAGAATATGTGGACAACTACAAATATCTAAGTCAGAACTGTCCAGAGTAGTGATGCTAGTTCGGGCGAGCGGGTGTGGACAGCGATCGGTTGAAGAGCATGCATTTCATTTTCAGTTGGAGGCCACGAAGGAGTGATGTATGGCGTTGAAACCCGTTTGGAGGTTTGTTAACACAGTGTCCAAAGAAGGGCCAGATGTACACAGAATAGTGTCATCTGCGTAGGAGAATCACCCGCAGCAAGAGCGACATCATTGATATATAGCCTGGTTCCTCTCTAGGTTTCTTCCTAGGTATTGGCCTTTCTAGGGAGTTTTTCCTAGCCACCGTGCTTCTACACCTGCATTGCTTGCTGTTTGGGGTTTTAGGCTGGGTTTCTGTACAGCACTTTGAGATATCAGCTGATGTACGAAGGGCTATATAAATAAATTTGATTTGATTTGATATATACAGAGAAAAGAGTCGGCCCGAGAATTGAACCCTGTGGGTTAGCCATTGGCAGTGATATAATTATGTATATGCGTTGTCGTGACGTGATTATCATTAATGTGATGACTGTTATTCATTGAATAATGACCTACTATGTTTAGTTGTTATTAGATTAAATTAGTCATGCAACAATTCATTCATTAGGAACTTGGGGCACCACGGAAGAAGTTGTTTAACGAGTTACTATCTCCCGACTTAAACTCTACAGTGGGGCAAAAAAGTATTTAGTCAGCCACCAATTGTGCAAGTTCTCCCACTTAAAAAGATGAGAGAGGCCTGTAATTTTCATCATAGGTACACTTCAACAATGACAGACAAAATTAGAAAAAAAATTCCTGAAAATCACATTGTAGGATTTTTTATGAATTTATTTGCAAATTATGATGGAAAACAAGTATTTGGTCAATAACAAAAGTTTATCTCAATACTTTGTTATATACCCTTTGTTGGCAATGAAAGAGGTCAAACGTTTTCTGTGAGTCTTCACAAGGTTTTCACACACTGTTGCTGGTATTTTGGCCCATTCCTCCATGCAGATCTCCTCTACGTACAAAATCAGCAGGGGATCAAATACTTTTTTCCCTCACTGTAAACCAGATGTACACAGTGTAAAAACTCTTCAAGTTACAATGTTGTCGTTATAGCGTCTTTATAACAATTTTAATGGTATCACAAAATAGACATACATTTTTCACATTCCATCTCTCGTCATTCCCAACATTTGGATGCTGAAAGATATTGTCCCAGTGTTCATTGTTTGATTTTGAATGGCCACTCTTCTGTAAAACAAAGACATTCCATTCTCCCAAACTAGAGACCAGAAAGGAGTCGGTCTGCTGCATTACAATTTACAATCGACGTGAGGTGTCATAAACAAAAAAACACATCAACCCCCCCTCTGCGAGTGAGAGGGCTCTGTAGAGCTGATCCACTGTAAGATTTGTGGATCCTCAGAGGAGAGTGATGACAGTGTTTAGGGGGAACACAGGAGTTTGAGCACAATACAGTTTGTTTTATCGCTTTGGTACTATTTTCATAAGTATGTGGTGAATTTTCAAAACTCTTAGTGCAAAGCTCTAAACTGGTAAGACTTGTAAATGCAGCCAGTGTTGAATTCAAAACCGTTCATTGTGTATTCATTGTGTTTGTAAGACATCTTTCACCACACAACCATTGATCCAAAATATACATTTACTGTGAAATATCAGTACATTGATTTAATCACCAAAACACTACATGATATCTTTTCAATTGAGTTATTTTAACTAGTTAATTCAAAAGCAAAACATGTTTCAAAATTCACCTTTGGATGTAGTATGTTACAGTACTGTATGTTACAGTACATTGCACTGTTTTCACATTAGGCAACACACTTGCATCACCCAATCAAATTGACTGAACATCAAATTTCCATAATTGCTATCCCATGTGTGGTCAAAGGTGTGATCACTGAAGACATCTTTCACAATGTAATCAAATGAAAGAAATTAAAGAAACATCATGTTTAGCAGACACTAGCTTGCATCAAGCCTTGAGCATTTGGCCATAGGTTCTCATCGAAAGTGCAGTATATATCTTAATTGTTCATGCATCAGGGGAAACCATTTGGCATGGCAAACCCAAGGCTGACATACAGTACCAGCCACAGCTTTGCACACTATTGGCATTCTCTCAACCAGCTTCATGAGGTAGTCACCTGGAATGCATTCCAATTAACAGGTGTGCCTTGTTAAAAGTTCATCTGTAGAATTTCTTTCCTTCTTAATGTGTTTGAGCCAATCAGTTGTGTTGAGACAAGGTAGGGGTGGAATTTAGAAGATAGCCCTATTTGGTAAATCCATATTATGGCAAGAACAGCTCAAATAAGCAACGAGAAACGACAGTCCATCATTACTTTAAGACACAAAGGTCAGTCAATCTGGAAAATTTCAAGAACTTAGAAAGTTTCTTCAAGTGCAGTCACAAAAAAAACATCAAGCACTATGATGAAACTATCTCTCATTATGACCGCACCAGTAGAGCAAGACGCAGAGTCACACCCTGATCTGTTTCACCTGTCTTTGTGCTTGTCTCCACCCCCCACCAGGTGTCTCCTATCTTCCCCCATTATCCACTGTGTATTTATACTTGCGATCTCTGGTTACGATTTCCGTTTCCGTTACCAGTTCGTCTTGTCCCCATCAAGTTCTACCAGCGTGTGCCCATGTTGCCTGTGCTCTAGTTTTTGTTTTTCATTTTTCATTGTCTTCCCAGTTCTGACCTTTCTGCCTTTCCTGACCCTGATTCTGCCTGTCGTCCTGTACCTGCCTAACTCTGATTTGGATAGCCTGCCCCTTGTACTATAATACACTCTGAGATTCGTACTATCCACCTCCTGTGTCTGCATCTAGGTCTTAGCCTGAGCTGTGATACCCAGAGTTACCTCTGCTGCAGAGGATAAGTTCAATAGAGTTACCAGCATCCGAAATTGCAGCCCAAAGAAATGCTTCAGAGTTCAAATAACAGACACATCTCAACATCAACTGTTCAGAGTAGACTACGTGAATCAGGCCTTTATTGTCAAATTGCTGCAAAGAAACCACTACTAAAGGACACCAATAATAAGAAGAGATTTGCTTGGGCCAAGAAACACGAGCAATGGGCATTAGAACAGTGGCAATCTGTCCTTTGGTCTGATGAGTTGAAATTTGCGATTTTTGGTTCCAACCGCCCATGAAGCATGGTGGTGTGATGGTGTGGCGGTGCTTTGCTGGTGACACTGTCAGGGATTTATTTAGAATTCAAGGCACACTAAACCAGCATGGCTACCACAGCATTCTGCAGTGATACACCATCCCATCTAGTTTACGCTTAGTGGCACTATCATTTGTTTTTCAACAGGACAATGACCCAACACACCTCCAAGGCTGTGCAAGGGCTATTTGACCAAGAAGAATAGTGATGGAGTGCTGCATCAGATGACCTGGCCTCCACAATCACCCGACTTCAACCCAATTGAGATGGTTTGGGATGAATTGGACCGCAGAGTGAAGGAAAAGCAACCCAAAACTCATTTGAAACGGTTGGAAATGCATTCCAGATGAAGCTGGTTGAGAGAATGCCAAGATTGTGCAAAGCTGTCATCAAGGCAAAGGGTGGCTACTTTGAGGAATCTTAAATCTAAAATATATTTTTATTTGTTTAACACTTTTTTGGTTACTTCGTGATTACATATGTGTTATTTCATAGTTCTGATGTCTTCACTATTATTCTACAATGTGGAAAATAGTCAAAAATAAAGAAAAATGAGTAGGTGTGCCCAAACTTTTGACTGGTACTGTAGGTCTGGATTGAACTCATTGCCTGCCTCATCCATGGCCTGAAGGATGGTGGTGCTCTCACGGGGATGAAAATCATACACCTTCCACCTGTACTGTAATCGTGTATTGTATTTTACAGTATTATATTGTAAATTATGTATTGTAGTAGTCCTGTACACGCCTCAGTTCATAATATCATTGGACTAGCACCGCCAAAGGTTGTGGGTTTGATTCCCACCGGGTACACATGTCAAAGTGTGTGGACTCCTGTCACTGGATAAAGGTGCCTGCTATGTAAATGGCATATATTATAGTATTACAGTACTGTATTTTCCAATGCAACATGTTTACTGCATAGGGAATGCATTTCTTTCTGGATTATTTCCGTACTGGCATTGTATTGATATTGTATTATTGCACTGTAGGAGCTAGAAACCCAAGACTTTCGCTGCAGCTTCTGTAGCTTCGGCTAATCTGTGTACGCGACCGATGCACTTTGATTTGCTTCGATTGGTTACATACAGCACATCTCTGATCTTGTCAATAACAGATTCTTGAAAAACTTACTGTGAAGTCAAATCAAAGTAGTAATCATCATTGTGGTACACTCAAGTATATATTATTCTGTTTGTGTTTCTAGTTCTCCAAATTTGCAGTAGACAAACCTAGTTTACTTGTAAAATATGCGCATTTATGTTTACCAAACGTTTAAGTGATCATCAATTAAGAGCAGTCGGTTTAACTAATAGTCAAATGTATTTTAACAAAAGAAAAGACAATCGTATAAAAGGTCATGAAAGCATTGCATTGTGAACGCCGATTATTTTATACAGTATGAACATGTATTGGAATGTAAAACATGTTTTTCTGCCTTTTTTATGATCTGTTTTGAGTTTTGTAATAAGAGTTGTGAAAATGTACCACATGCTTGTGAAAATTGCACCAAAGCGATGAAAAAAAACAGGAATTGCTTTGGTTTCTATGGCTTCCAAATGTGTGTGAGTGTGTGTGTGTGCATCTCCAAGTCTGTATGGAAGGGAGGTTAAAGTCCCCTAAAAAGGGCAGTGTGGGGACAATTTGTCCTCCCATCGCTTGTCCTCCCATTTGTCCTCCCATCGCTCGCAATTTCAACGATTATGGTATAATTATCTTTCTTCTGCTCCTTGGTGCTCTGGTGTGGGCGAGTCTGACCTTTTCATTTACCTACACTATTGAGTAATTAAGATCGCTCTGATCTGTCTTCTGGATTTACTTTTCCACTCAGCGTGTTTAGTTGAGTTACACACAAAAAAATAAGGTTGTTTTTACGGTAACTTACTGGCAGCCAGTTATCTGTAAGTTACTGTAAAAAAAGGTATAGTATGTTACCGTATATCCTAAAGAAACTTTGGTTAAATATATTGTTAAAACAACGTTTATTTGGAATTTACGGTAACATACTGTATCCTTTTTTATAGAAACTTACATGTAACTGGCTGCCAGTAAGTTACCGTAAAAACAAACGTTTTACAGTGTACGTTCTGTGCCACAAGGGAGGCTGATGAGAGGCTGGTGGAGCCTGTAAACTGTAAAAATGAACATCGTGAACGATGATAAAGTGCATGCAGGATGTAAGCCTGTTAACACCATAAGTCTTTCCCCAGATGAAACTGCAGGGACGTTACATGCTGGAGGATTAACTGGAAGTGACTGATGCAAAGCCACCTGTTTTGGGAGGGAGGATGCTTCAAAAACAAGAGAGAGATCAAAGGACTTTCTGGAAGACACCTCCATCAAATGGTCATGGGGTCCATTATCAATCCCTGGAAGTGACTGTTATCCGCATCTCACAAACCCTTTCAAGCTGCACACGAACCTGAGAGTCTAGGGGTACCTTATAAAAACAGCCTCTCAAACTCCCTGACCTGTGTGACCTGAGCCCTGATGGGTTGCTAAGGGGCACTGTTGTTAGGAGGGCGGGACACCTGACAGCTCTTCTGACAGTGCAGGCCAGTGTCTCTTCACTCCACTGATTGGATTTACAGAAGATAGTTGTGTGTTTACTATTTACTGTTGGTAGTAGTTAATGATAATTGTTTGTTTAACTAGCCATGATCTATACAGTCCTTTATATTTATACTGCTCTTACCAGCGCTCTTGCTGTGCTATTTTATTGGGTTCATGCTCATGCTATGCTAATTGTGTACAACCTATTCATTACTGTGTATCTCCTATATTACATAACCACATCCTCCCCTCATCTATTCTCTATCTGTTGCACATGGGTACGGCAGTACAGTTCCGTTGTGTGTCGCTCAGAAGTTGCCTTATTCCCCGCTTAATGGGAGAGGTGCTAGTGGGTCACAGATCAGCCCAAACGGAGAGTCGCTCTCTTTCAGGGTCTGACATGACAGTATATTGTAATGAATAGGCAGGCCTACGTCCAGTATATACACAAGGAAGCATTCTGTATATTTTTAATCATCAATAAATCACTGATTACCTATACATCTCATGGTTAATGTCAAGTGAACTTGCTGCTCTGTATTTTCACACATCCAACTGTAAGCAGACTGACCGATTCGCTTATTCACAGACAATCACTTCTCCAAGAAAATCATCTACCTTTCAGAAAAACCCAGTATCTGCATACACATGTATGTTGTTGAGGCATTTTAGGTGGAAATGGGGAGGGAAAAAAACAGTTTGCTCTATAATTCCACATCTGGAACCATATTTTATTAACGGGTTAATGTTGATGTCATCCGTTCTCCCTCGAAACTGGAGATCATCCTGGTTGAGCTGGAGCTACAACCAAGTCCCATTAACAAGGCCTATCATGCCCTCTGCTGCTCAAAGCAGGAAATGCCCAAGATACGGTGCTTGTGTCTATTTCAAAATGGAGCCCGTTTAGATGAAGAGGGTATCAATGAAAAGACATGCAATGTGTGCCAGGCAACAACTTGCATTAGTTCCCACTAAGTAGACTGACCGCTTAAAGTACATATAGGTGACGACTTTAATCTGGTTCCCAACAGCAAGCCTAAAAAGTTACATGTCTGTTCTTTACATGGATTTAGAACGGCTTATTGGAGCTCTTCTCCGTGTGAGAAGGACAGTTTATCATATATTTTCTGCCTGAAAGGGTCTTAATTGTGGAAAATGCTACCACTTGTCCTGTTTCAGGTGTCTCTCAGAAGCAAAATGTGATGCCGTGGTAAACTATTACAATAAGATGATACCCCCTGTCGGGGAGAGTAGGGTAAGTTAAGCTATTTTTTACATTCAGCATCACTCTGTCAAGGGAAATATACTGTAGTATTCTTTCTAAGAAAGTTATCTATATCTATATCTCAATCTCTCTCTCTCTCTCTCTCTCTTTCTCTCTCTCTCTCTCTCTTTACTACCGTTAAAAAGTTTAGGGTCACTTAGAAATGTCCTTGTTTTTTAAAGAAAGGCACATTTTTTCCCATTAAAATAACATCAAATTGATCAGAAATACACTGTAGACATTGTTAATGTTGTAAATGGCTATTGTAGCTGGAAACAGCTGATTGTTATTGGAATATCTACATAGGTGTACAGAGGCCTATTATCAGCAACCATCACTCCTGTGTTGTGTTAGCTAATCCAAGTTTATAATTTTAGAAGGCTAATTGATCATTAGAAAACCATTTTGCAATTATGTTACCACAGCTGAAAACTGTTGTGCTGATTAAAGAAGCAATAAAACTAGCCCTCTTTAGACTAGTTGAGTATCTGGAGCATCAGCATTTGTGGGTTCGATTACAGGCTCAAAATGGCCAAAAACGTCATCATCATTTCTTCTGAAACTCATCAGTGTATTCTTGTTCTGAGAAATGAAGGCTATTCCATGTGAGAAATTGCCAATAAATTGAAGATCTTGTACATGTCACGTTCTGACCATAGTTCTGTTATTTTAGCTTTGTTTTAGTATGGTCAGGGCGTGAGTTGGGTGGGCAGTCTATGTTTGTATTTCTATGTTGGTTTTTGAGTTCGGCCTAGTATAGATCTCAATCAGAGGCAGCTGTCAATTGTTGGCCCTGATTAAGAATCATACTAAGGTAACCTGGGTTTCACTTTTGGGTTGTGGTTGTTTGTCTTCCATGTCAGTGTTTTTCGCCACACGGGACTGTTTCATTCATTTCACGTTTATTGTTTTGTATTTCGTAGTGTTCAGTTTATGTTATAAAATAAACATTATGGACACTTACCACGCTGCGTTTTGGTCCTCCGATCCTTCTCGCTTCTCCTCCTCAGAAGAGGAGGACGAGATACCTTACAGTACAACGCTGTGTACTACTCCCTTCACAGAACAGCGCAAACTGGCTCTAACCAGAATAGAAATAGGAGTGGGAGGCCACAGTGCACAACTGAGCAAGAGGACATTAGTACATTAGAGTGACTCGTTTGAGAAACAGGCTCCTCACAGGTCCTCAACTGGCAGCTTCATTAAATAGTACTCGCAAAACACCAGTCTCAACGTCAACAGTGAAGAGACGACTCCGGGATGCTGGCCTTCTAGGGAGTTGCAAAGAAAAAGCCATATCTCAGACAGGCCAATAAAAATAAAATATTAAGTTGGGCAAAAGAACACAGACACTGGACAGAGGAACTGTAAATAAATGAATACATGGATTTGACTTACTATTTGACTTACCACTTTTTCCATGTGGCTTCTTACTTCACAGACTCCATGAAATGATGACCTCTCCCAAACTATTTGGCCAAAGATATTTATTTTGTGTCTGGTTCCCTAGAAACAAAGGGGTCTCAACCTACCCCCTTTTCACTTACCCCGCTTCAGCTCGACTTACCCAACTCTCCCCTATATAAAAGATCACACCAGCTCACTGTCCCGTTGAATGAGTCCTGAAGCAAAACGTGATCACTTTTAGGCACATGCTAATGTGAGAACCAGACCAGGCAACATTCACAGAGGAGGAGAGTAGCCTACTAAGGTTAAAAATGTCTACATTTATGATACTGTCAACCAACTCTGGCGTTTGTTCATTTGTAGGCCTACGTTACAACCACAATGTTTGATGGGACTAACAACAGTTAGGTTAGGAAACGAAGCAACAAACAACGATTTCCAATAGGGAGAAATGTATGGAAATCCTATTACATCATACTTTTTTTAAGGATACAATTTCCCCTGCTTTTCCATGCAGGGGCGTCCTTTCAGCTATAAATGGGGTATGGCCAGGTGTTTGTGCGTATGCCCCTGCATGCAGCTATAAATGGGGTATGGCCAGGTGTTTGTGTGTATGCCCCTGCATGCAGCTATAAATGGGGTATGGCCAGGTGTTTGTGTGTATGCCCCTGCATGCAGCTATAAATGGGGTATGGCCAGGTGTTTGTGTGTATGCCCCTGCATGCAGCTATAAATGGGGTATGGCCAGGTGTTTGTGCGTATGCCCCTGCATGCAGCTATAAATGGGGTATGGCCAGGTGTTTGTGCGTATGCCCCTGCATGCAGCTATAAATGGGGTATGGCCAGGTGTTTGTGTGTATGCCCCTGCATGCAGCTATAAATGGGGTATGGCCAGGTGTTTGTGCGTATGCCCCTGCATGCAGCTATAAATGGGGTATGGCCAGGTGTTTGTGCGTATGCCCCTGCATGCAGCTATAAATGGGGTATGGCCAGGTGTTTGTGTGTATGCCCCTGCATGCAGCTATAAATGGGGTATGGCCAGGTGTTTGTGTGTATGCCCCTGCATGCAGCTATAAATGGGGTATGGCCAGGTGTTTGTGTGTATGCCCCTGCATGCAGCTATAAATGGGGTATGGCCAGGTGTTTGTGCGTATGCCCCTGCATGCAGCTATAAATGGGGTATGGCCAGGTGTTTGTGCGTATGCCCCTGCATGCAGCTATAAATGGGGTATGGCCAGGTGTTTGTGTGTATGCCCCTGCATGCAGCTATAAATGGGGTATGGCCAGGTGTTTGTGCGTATGCCCCTGCATGCAGCTATAAATGGGGTATGGCCAGGTGTTTGTGCGTATGCCCCTGCATGCAGCTATAAATGGGGTATGGCCAGGTGTTTGTGCGTATGCCCCTGCATGCAGCTATAAATGGGGTATGGCCAGGTGTTTGTGCGTATGCCCCTGCATGCAGCTATAAATGGGGTATGGCCAGGTGTTTGTGCGTATGCCCCTGCATGCAGCTATAAATGGGGTATGGCCAGGTGTTTGTGCGTATGCCCCTGCATGCAGCTATAAATGGGGTATGGCCAGGTGTTTGTGCGTATGCCCCTGCATGCAGCTATAAATGGGGTATGGCCAGGTGTTTGTGCGTATGCCCCTGCATGCAGCTATAAATGGGGTATGGCCAGGTGTTTGTGCGTATGCCCCTGCATGCAGCTATAAATGGGGTATGGCCAGGTGTTTGTGTGTATGCCCCTGCATGCAGCTATAAATGGGGTATGGCCAGGTGTTTGTGTGTATGCCCCTGCATGCAGCTATAAATGGGGTATGGCCAGGTGTTTGTGCGTATGCCCCTGCATGCAGCTATAAATGGGGTATGGCCAGGTGTTTGTGCGTATGCCCCTGCATGCAGCTATATTTAGGTCCTTTTTTTAATTAAACGTGGTTAGTGGGGAGAAACTATCAAATATAAACGTAGGCAGAGCTATTTTTCTTAGTAATGGAGTCACTAGGCTAGGAGACTTTGCGTCCAATGATTTGAATATTGAATAGGTTAATATCCTTACTCTGCTTTTTTCTGTCTTTTGATAAAAATGTTTTACTTGCACTGAACGGACGTTCAATATCACTTTTGTAAGACAGTAAATAGCCTAAACTTATGGCGATCTTACCAACTAAGGTAGCAGTATTGATTCGACCTTAAAATGAGTAACATATGACATGTTGAGGCTACTGTAACTGCAATAACTACAATATTGTATAATAAAACAATAATAACCACAATAACCGTAACCGACTACAATGCCTTCTTATGTAATAATTTTAAAGCGGGCATGTTCAAGATCGCAGGTCTTAGAACAACGTAGAACAAAACCAGAGACACGAGTAGCGTACAGACGTGGAACACAAACAGAGTCATTAAGGCCTGGGGAAGGAACCAAAGGGAGTGACATATAAGGTAAACGGGGAAGGTGATGGAGTCCAGGTGAGTCTGATGAGGCGCTGGTGACAGGTGTGCGTAATAATAGGCAGACCGGCGACCTCGAGCGCTGGAGAGGGAGTATACATGACAGGCAGGGCCACTTGGAACTGGTTAAAGGGAAAGAGGATACCTAGACAGTTGCGCAACTTGAATGCATTCAACCCGAAAATGTGTCTTCCACATTTAACCTAACCTCGGGTTATCATTTTATATTGAGGATACATCTCCATACACTGTTGTTAGTCGCTTGTGTGACATAATTGTGCTATTCTTGTTTACAATGTCCTTCATGAAAATGATACCCTTCTTGTGTTTTTCTCTCTGTCAGTATAGAGAAACCATTTTAACCATACTATTTGCTGCAATATTAGATCTGCCTTTTCTGGAAGATGACATTGAAATTGTGGCCAACTCGGTATGGCTTCATTTAAAAAGGAGGATGCTTTAAACAGGGATCCATTGTCAGTACACCGAAAATTTTTCATCTACAAAAAGGCAAAGGGTCCACTCTTAAACAATTGAAACCAATTTGGTTATAAATATGTTTGTTTGATCTTTATCTGGTTTGCCATTCCAAATAAAGAGAAATATTATTTTCTTGCATGATTTGAATAAGGATTTTCCTGGAGTCGGCAGAACCATAAATGAATATGTAAACTGAGATATCACTAGAGAATTAACCAAGGTAAGCTTCCTGTAAACGGATAAGGTGTTTCAAGACTCTTATCTATTTTGCTACGTTTTCAATCAAAGTTAATTGTTGCAAGATCGATCCACTTTTACGGGATATGTACACCAAGCACATCGACTTCCCATTATATCGGGAGAACACATTGCAATTTCAAGTTTGCAGCTTTTAGAGATCCAATCCGTAATACAGTACACTTATCATAGTTGTTTTTTAGTCCAGAGAAACTGGAGACATTGTCCAGGTTCTCAATGAGGCCCTTCAAGGTTGAACTTGACATTATCATCTCTAATCTCTTAATTGTTTGCCTCTTAACGTTAGTATTAGACCTGATTTTCAAAGCTAACAATTCAATGGCCATAACAAATAGGAATGCCTCTTGACAACTCAACGTTCTCAGAGAAGTAACCATTATGTATTGTTTTACATAAACGATTGTTATACATTACTTTTACACCGTCTTATGAGAGATTCTCCAAAGTTGAGATTCTGGAAATAATGTATCAAATGCTTTCTCAAAACCTGCTTACCGATAATTCCTGGTTTCCCTGCTTTCTCGTGATTTCTAGTAGTTTTCAAATGTCGTCTCCAGTGTGTCTTCCTTTTAAGAATCATGTCGGATCGTGATGAACAATGTCCGGTATGACCTTTTTTACTCTATGAGCAATATATCTTGCCAATATTTTAAGTCACAACATTGAAGAGTAAGGGGCCTACAACTTTTTTTTTGAAAGATTAAAATACTGGATCTTTGTATTGCCCTCCCTGGCTCCTGAGAGAGAGATCAGTCCCGCTTTTTGTGTGTCCGAAGATTTGCAAGATAACAAGATAACAAAATAACATCTGTTTAAAATATTTTACTTCCTCATTCAACATCTCTGTTGGTGAGATAAGGTCAATACATTTAATAAAAGTCCTAAAAAAGGAAAAATGGTCTTGGACAATTCTGCTGAAGATATACAACATCTGTCCACCGCCTCTTATGACCCAAAAGAGCTTATGGATATCAGAACAGTGATTACTCACCTCTAAATGGATGAAGAGTTTTTCTTTAACGAGTGGACTAGAAGGACTTACTGCTGATACCGGACCAGGCCCAAAATCCCCGTCATTTGCATGAAGAAGAGACGCCGATACAGGGGATGCAGGTCCGGGTGCCTTGTGAGAATTTTGGCGAATGGGTAACCCACCTCTACCATCCATCCTATTGGCCAATGTGCAATCATTGGAGAATAAACCGGATGAGCTCTGTTCGAGACTATCCTACCAACGGAACATTAACTGTAATATCTTATGTTTCGCCGAGTCGTGGCTGAACAACGACATGGATAATATACAGTTGGCTGGGTTTTCCGTGCATCGGCAAGACAGAACATCTATCTCCGATAAGACAAAGGGTGGTGGTCAGGTGCGCAAAATCAAAATTGAATGATTGATTGATTGACTGTAGGTGATGCCTTGGCCTATCAACCGACACATGAACCCGTCCTGTGGGTGGCAGTCCAGTGGATATGGAGGGGACATCTCTGAATGACTGTGTCTACGGACATACTGTACGTTAGGCTGCGTTCACACAGGCAGCCAAATACATATTTTTGGGGGGGTCAATTATTTGGCATATCTGATCTTTTTCCCAATGTGTAAACCAATGTGCCATGACCAAGAGCAACTACTCCAACATTTAAAGGAACAGTGACAGGAAATGAATGACCATTGCGTCTGCATGCTATTTCATAGGCTACATCAATGTGAACGTGCAAATCTGATATGGGTACATATGCAAAAATGTACAAACATAAAAGGGTGGACAGCCAGAAACAAAGATTGGCTATGAAGAGAAAAAATATAACTTTGTTCTTAGGGGGGCTGCGTAAACACAGCCCGAGAAAGGTAATATTCTCTCTCTCTTTCTCTCCCTGTCTCTCTGTCTCTTTCTCTCTGTCTCCCCAGGCCAAAATGTCCTTCATAGAGAACCAAATTCCCCCTAAATCCCAGTTTGAGTCCAGTGGAAGGTTTAAATGGCCCCGCTGGAGGTATGTTCCAGGGATTAACATCATGGTTCACATCTACACAGAGGAGCCAGACTGTCGCATCTTCCACCCGTCCAAGATGATAGTACGACCCAGATGAGAATCTAACAGCCCTTCATGCTGATAGAACGACCCAGATTAGAATCTACTGCTGAATCCCAAGCTAGTCCCTCCCCCTCCCAACACACACTGCAATATGTTTGGAGTTTTTCATACAAAATAAATTAGATGCGTGCCAAATTATATGCAACCTGCATTTGTTTGTGTCTGATTTGACATAAATGTAACAAATGAAATACCTCCCAAATGAAGTGTTTAACGTCACTGAGGTATTGTAAAACTATAAGAAGAAGTTGTTCATTTGAATTTCATGCTTGTTTTATCATTTAAATGGGAAACATGAATTGCATCAATCAAGTCAACGAGTGTCTCCAGACGTGGATGGGTTTATTTGATCCCCTCGCCACTCTGGAAGTCACCCTCAGAATTTTGTGAGCAACACGTGGTGACCGAGGGCCCTCCGAGCAAGTTGGTAGGGGTGAGGGGCTGGTTTTGGATTCACCACACCACCCCTCCATGATGATATTATGACCCAGGTTAGAATAGAATAGAGCCTCTATTTAACCCAGCATTTCTTAAACTTGGTCCTCGGGACCCTTAAGGGGTAGATTCTTTGTTTAATGCCCTAGCTCTGAGGTCTGCACAACGCATCACCGGGGGCAAACTACCTGCCCTCCAGGACACCTACACCACCCGATGCTACAGGAAGGCCATAAAGATTATCAAGGACATCAACCACCCGAGCCACTGCCTGTTCACCCTGCTGTCATCCAGAAGGCGAGGTCAGTACAGGTGCATCAAAGCTGGGACCGAGAGACTGAAAAACAGCTTCTATCTCAAGGCCATCAGACTGTTAAACAGCCACCACTAACATTGAGTGGCTGCTGCCAACACACTGACAATGACACTGACTCAACTCCAGACACTTTAATAATGGGAATCGATGGGAAATGATGTAAATATATAACTAGCCACTTTAAACAATGCTACCTTATATAATGTTACTTACCCTACATTATTCATCTCATATGCATACGTATATACTGTACTCTATATCATCGACTGCATCCTTATGTAATACATGTATCAATAGCCACTTTAACTATGCCACTTTGTTTACATACTCATCTCATATGTTATACTGTACTCGATATCATCTACTGTATCTTGCCTATGCTGCTCTGTACCATCACTCAATCATATATCCTTATGTACATATTCTTTATCCCCTTACACTGTGTATAAGACAGTCGTTTTTTTGGAATTGTTAGTTAGATTACTTGTTCGTTATTACTGCACTGTCGGAACTAGAAGCACAAGCATTTCGCTACACTCGCATTAACATCTGCTAACCATGTGTATGTGACAAATAAAATTTGATTGGATTGGATTTGATTTGATTTAGCTCTACACAGATTATTCAACTAATCAATTTATCGTCAGGCTTGGATTATTTGAGTCGGCTGTGTATTGCTTGGGAGAAAAAAAAAGTTCACCCCTTGAGTTCAGGAAAGTGCTGGTCTAACCCCTCTGTGTCTCTGACCTCAGGGCGGTGGAGCAGACGTTGGTTCATGTAACTTCAGGCAGACGGTGAAGGTTCCTCCTAAGGTGTGTCGTATCAGCCATGTCAGAGTTCCCCCTACGAGGAGGACTGACCAAGGAAGAGCTGACAACGACGAGAGACAACTAGTGCCTAATGTAGATAAAAGCACTGGAGAGAGCAGGGCTATTATCTCACCTTCCCTTCTCCCTCCGCAACCCACGCATGTCATCATCTTGTTATTCGTGATCATCATCGTCGCCTGTCTGTGCCGTGTAGAACAGCCAGGTCTGGAGCTAAAGTCTTGACACCCCGTTGCTCTAATGACGGTGTGTAGAGTGTGTTACCCATCCTGTCATGTCGTCTTTCAATTTGGGCAGTGTTGGGGAGAGCGGGTGGTGCCCGACTACACAGGTGGGCAAAGAGGAATCAAACAGGCAACAAAAGACTTCAAGTTTTCGATGCTTTTACTTTTGCTTTTCGTTTTACAGCTTTTAGTTGCTTAGCTTTAAGTGTCTCTGGAGTTTTAGTCCTGAAAGCCGTTCAGGCAAGAGGGTGGTTAAAGATGGCGGCCACCTGTAGTCTCTTTGCCGGCTTCACCGGCAGAGTCTGACTTTCCTACGGAAGAGTCTGTAGAAGGAGAAAGAAACACAGTGCAAGCGGTGCCACGGGCAGGATGGAGAGTTAAAGACTGTCAGGATGGTGCCACTCTCGTAGTGCCACAGACAGGACCGTCGTTGGGGGTAAACAGTTTGCAAATGATTTTCATTCATTCAGATAAATGAATCCGGGTAGGAGGCAGATCTGAAGTTTGTCGCAACTTCCATACCTGGCTTAAAGCGTGTTTTCTGCCAAGATAAGCCAACGTTAGTTCCCAGTAAACCAACCAAGATAAAGAACGTGATGTTGTCAACCAAGGATGGGCAACTTTGAGTGGGGTGGGGAGGGGCCACAGCAAAAATCGGAACTTGTCATGAAGGGCCGCTGTGGCTCGCGGGTCTGCGTACCCACATCCATACCCACACGTTCAGTCAGAGCCGGCCGTAGCCTTTTTTTGGGCGCTCCCTCACCTTGCGAGCAAAACATTTTACCGCCCCAACCCTCTTGACAGCGGAGAGAAAACATTTTTGACAGAATGTCCTGCAATTCTACACATTTTGCCATATGGATCGTAGAGAAAATGGTGCAGTTTAAAAGTTCTACATGTTTTGCTACGCGGAAGAGAGAAGATTTTGAAATGTTATAACTCATTTATGCAATTCCACTCGTTTTGCCATGGGGGCGGAGAGAAAGGTTTTCAGTTTTGAATGTGATATCTGAGTGAGAGTGGCAAACAAAATGAATGGGAGCCCCCCGGTCGGTAATTTGACCATGATTACTGCAAGTACCCAGGACCGAGTTTGGGATCCCCCCGGTCGGTCATTTGACGATGATTACTGCAAGTACCCAGGACCGAGTTTGGGATCCCCCCGGTCGGTCATTTGACGATGATTACTGCAAGTACCCAGGACCGAGTTTGGGAGCCCCCCGGTCGGTAATTTGACCATGATTACTGCAAGTACCCAGGACCGAGTTTGGCATCCCCCCGGTCGGTAATTTGACCATGATTACTGCAAGTAACCAGGACCGAGTTTGGCATCCCCCCGGTCGGTCATTTGACCATGATTACTGCAAGTACCCAGGACCGAGTTTGGGAGCCCCCCGGTCGATAATTTGACCATGATTACTGCAAGTACCCAGGACCAAGTTTGGGATCCCCCCGGTCGGTAATTTGACCATGATTACTACAAGTACTCAGGACCAAGTTTGGGAGCCCCTGGTCGAACCAACTTCAAGTCTATACGCCTAACAAAAAGACACTATTACTGCCTCTTGCCTTCTAGAAACAATGTATTATTTGTCCACTAGATGTCAGCCTGTCCTCAGCTTAGTTTGTAAGAGATTTTTTTTTAAACGACCCTGCCCCATCAAACCAAATAACTGTTGTGACATGCAGATTATTATCAATAACTACAAAATCAAAACTTTGTCAAAATAAAATATACATCTTTTTTTTGTCATTAATAGCCTTATTTAAAAATCCATGCAGTGCAGCCTACCATTTAAATACCAGTTTACATGGTAGGCTGCACATGATTTACGCTGTGCATATTCTTCAATTGTTGGATACAATGAAAAAGTTGTGTAGATTTGTTTGTATGACTATTTGGAAAATGAAACGTGTATCTATGAAATGTCATATTATATCCAGAAGAGGGAGACACTACATAAAGAATATAGCTTAAGAAGAAGAAACTCTCCTGAGAACCTGCTTGTATGTTCTTATCATATTTCACTAACTCTCTATGGCTCTATTACAGTCATTTGTACACTTGAGAAAGATCCAATATAGCATTTAACTTCAAATATATTATTGTGTTGAGTACATTCATATTGAAATAAAGAGGATATGTATGACCCACACATGACCCTCGATGCTTTGTTTGAACATTGTCAGGTTAGACCTAATCCATGTACAATTTGTTGGTGATACTTTGCTCTAAAAGCTACGAAAAATGAGTGCGGTGCGTTTTGACCTGGTCAGGAGATGGCAATGGTGTCAGGGGGTTGTTGTGGGTGCCTGTGGGCAGTAGTGGCCTAGGCTGAGCTCAATGGTGAGCAGAGCTCCTTTCTCCCGGGCTGGATTTCTTATATAGGGTGTCTGAGTCAGCCCTAAGCCACTCTCGCCATGCAGGCTCCCTTCACCAGCTTTCACCTAAATCTGTCACACAGATTTGACACTGTGTCACTCTGACCGCACTGCGAAATGACATGTATATAACATGGAATATTGTGCACGTTTACAGGCCGGGCTTCCCTTGAAGCGTATACTGTTTGTTTTATTCCCTGTGTGTGTGTGTGTGTGTGTGTGTGTGTGTGTGTGTGTGTGTGTGTGTGTGTGTGTGTGTGTGTGTGTGTGTGTGTGTGTGTGTGTGTGTGTGTGTGTGTGTGTGTGTGTGTGTGTGTGTGTGAGCTTTCTTTAAAACATTTTTTTTTATAAAGCAGTGACAAAATAACGAAAATATACAACATAGAATTAGTAATTGTGATTACATTTTAAGGCGAATTGAGGTTTAATTCAACATTTTGTTCTGCTTTTGGTACAAAAGTGCAGTTTTCATTCAACAATACCTTTTCAACAATTAAATCACCTTCATGTGGTCAATATGTCACATATTAGATAATAGCCTTGACAATAATAATCACTGTGCTCATTAGTTATGTATATTTGGGAATACTTCATGCATTTCAAAAAATATATCTGTTTGAAATTACAACGCCCAGTGTTGCCAAGAGGAGGCCCTACCAATCTGCATGTTTTCATAGGAGCACAATAGCGTGTTAAAAGCGTGGCACCGACCGCAAGGCTGGAAATAGAGGTTTTGTTTCTTTATGTGGGTCTACAAGCCCAATTAGCCTGAATTAGGCTCATAGTTAGCTGTGCATGAAAAAAACAACTGATATCTCAATCCCCTTTGCCGTTCTGCAGTTGTTGTTTTTATCCGTAACAACTTTACATTCAAATTTAAGGGCATTATCCAACATTTCCATGAAGGTGCACACTCAAGTGCACATTGTGGAAAATGTGCTAAGAAAATTGCAACATTCACTTTTTTTTTTTTACAATAACACACGTCATGCACATGTTTTACATTTGTGATTTCATATGAACAAAATGCATGTTGCAAATAGGTTTTATGTAAGAATTGCGACTTCAACTAGTTCATCGCATGTGTTATACCAGTAGGTGTATGTCACTAAGTCTCACGTATTTCACCTCTAAATCGTCAGACAGAGGTGTGTGCACTCCTCAGAGATGATGTGGATGTGGCATTTATATACATCGGATTTGCTATTATTCGACGGCGTCCATCTCCATTCAAAAACATTTAACTATCCGCCTGTTGCTTTTCATTGACAGCTAAATTATTTCTAAAGAGATTTGCGGTAACGATTGGCTAATATCTTTCCAATAAGTAAAAGGTCTGTGTCCATTTAGGTTTGTCTGTCTGCTTCTGCTCTGTCTGTGAGCTTGCCTGCTGTAGAATTCCAACCCTCTGTGATAAGTGCTTGAAGCTCTCTGAAACTTCTGGAATCAAGAGCGCTGAGAGAGGAAAGTGGACCAGAGTGCCCATCACACTGGGTTCATGGGCACATAAACCATCACTCCCACACCCCTCTCCCTCTCTCCCCCTTTCTTTTGTAGTATTTATTGGATCAAGTGGTAGCTACTGGCTGCCATCGCCAGTAAGTAGGATCTTCTCTCCCCAGCTAGCATGGCTTTGACTGTTTCTAGTGCATGAATTGACTGAGAATTGGCTTTACTGAACACAGCAACCATGCAATTAACAAACAGGCAACACGGTTGGTTTGGTTACATTTATTACAGTATCATGAGCAAATGTCTGCTAACATGCTGTCTGTTTATTATTTATGTTTTGTATTTCACCAGCTTGTTTCCTATAGGCCCAGAAGGACATTTATAATTCACTTATCCCATTCTAAATGAGGTTTTGTGGACACCCGCCCCTATGGGAATCTGTGGCGCTTTGAAAAGAATACAGGTTCAAACTGGGCAAAAGCAGTTAGCAGGAAGCAGGCAATAATCCCTCTCTTCCACAGGTAATGAGTTTGATTAATTCGTGACCTTTGGAAACTTTTCACTTTTCTTCTACCTGGAGATAATAAGGCATGCTAGCATTTGTATTGCCCACTGCAGGATTTTATATCTTACATTTACTCGTGGAATGCACAGACCATTTTGTACAGGCCATCGTAACAAGATACAAGCTAAATGTCTCGTTGTGGGTTTTTTTCCACACAGACTTTGTTTGTGATGAAATGGAACATTTATTTTTCACCTGACATGTTTCGGTAATTAACGTAACACCAGAATAATATTGTATCTCCCAATATGCCATTTTCATAGCAGCAAAGCAGTGGACAACTTCTGTCGGAGCCTAGAGCAAAAATATGGTAGGACGGGTTGTGTTTATTTTTTGGGGGACATGCGTTTATAGGTTTTTTTCTCTCTCTGATAAATCATAAGCTGGAAACTTTTCCATTGACGGCAGAAGACAGGTTTCCTCGGATAATGTAGAGAAATGGGAAAAGGAAGGAATGGGTCTGAAGTAGAGTCGTGATTTAGAGCTGAGAGATACAGCATCCCCTCTTCGAAGCGGAGGCCCTCCTGGGTTTGATTTAATTCTCTCCTTGCACTATTAAAAAGGCCTTCTGCTCTCTTCACTGGGTGCACCTTGCTGTCATAACTGGCACAAAATCATTTATCAATGCCTCTCGCCGGGCAGTGAGGCTGAGGCCTTTCGCAGTGTATATTTTGCTGTTATTGATTGCGTGTGTAATGCATCGGAAGAAGATGCTCGGAGATACGGGGTCTCTCTCCTCCCGTTGGATGACCATACAAGGCCAGAGCATCAGGTAACTTTGTTTTTTTGTGCTTACTCTATTCATCAACGCTTGAAACTATCCTAGTTGTTTTGATAGGTAAGTCTCAAACCAACGATATAACTTTTTGATGTGTAAAGCTTTGAAAATTGGACAAAAAGCGTGACGTGATGGTCATGCTACAGAGCCAGCAGGTTAGTTGGAGCAACGAGCTGAAAGGCAGCAGTGAATGTCAGTGTCCCCTTTGTTGTTTAATTTATTTTCTTTTCAAAGTGAGGGGAGGTGGCCTTGCTGTGAGTGTTCGTCATTGATGTGGCTATAGTTAGTCCCTCCCCTGCTGCGGCTGTCTGCTGGAGTACTTACTGTACTTCCCTCTCCTCCTTGCTCAAGGCTTCCATTGCTCAAGAGGCTTGGCTCACTGTGTATTTTGTCTAACCACCCCCCACCCCCCCTGTGTGAGGGTGTATTTGATTCGGGACAAGAAAGAACCACTTTAAAAGTAGAAAAGAGCTGTGGCTAACTGACCACTCTGCTCTGGGGTCAAAGAGATGCTTTAGCTTCGTCAAGGCTCTGGCACAGACAGACTTGTGACACTTCTTACTATTAGATGCGGTCTCCTGCCAAGGCTAGATTTTCTTCTTCACCATTGTCTGTAGTGGATTGATTGGTTTTATTGGCCATTGCATCTGTTTGCCTCTGACTTTCCACTGGACAATAGTGGGCTAAGAAGTTATTATTCTTCATTGTATATTCTCCAAATGTTCGGCCAAAAGCAAGTGGAGTTCCTTTTTTGTGAGAAAATAAATTCTCAGACAGTGCAAGGCTTTGGTAATAAATGGTTGAGGCCCATTATGTGCTGCGTAGAAGGTTGCAGATCAGACAGGTTTAGTCCCTTTTTGCATTCCAACAAGTGGTTCTTAACCTATGTAGATTATTGATCACAGGGTTTACATAGTGGCTTAAGCAAATGTAGACAGGGGACACATTTTGACCTCCCTTCAATAGAATAGGAAAGACTTCGAAATAAGCTTTGGGAGAATAATGTTATTGTATACAAATCACCTGTTGCATGGCCAACAGCCAGTTGGGGTTTAACTAGACTAAATGGTTTTATCTACAGCTAATGAATGGTCCTATTTGCCACTGACAAACATCCCCCTCTTTAAGTTTAAGGTAAATGGAGTGTATTCCCTAAAGGATCTATTAGAAGCCCAGAGCCCTTTATCAAAACTGTCTGAAATATTGGCACATACAGTAATCTGTCCCCGTTCTGTATTGATTCCTTGTTTTGTTTTCAATTTATGCTGTAAACAGGTTAAATAATGACAGATTTGAGTCGGTGTCCCCACGGAGATATATGTTTAGATTTAAGCTTCAAACCCGACACTTTTCCAATTCTCTATGCACAGCTGCTGCGTCAGAAGCTAATGAAAGCTTTAAAAAAAGATATATTATACCACCTTTACCCTGGAGAAAGTAGTAGGATGTATCGTCTCAGAAATGGAAGACAGGTAACACACTGCTAGTGGAGGAGCCTTATGAACACAGGGAAAAATGCATTGAAGTGAATGCTGGTAAGAGCTGACAGAAGAGGTGTGTAGGTTTAGTCATTGTAATTTATGAAGGAGAGGAGGGTAGGTGTATAGTTTATACAGCAGTTATACAGCAGTTAGGGACAGATACTGTAGAAATGTACTTGGGGGGAGGGGTGGTCCAAAATAGGGGTGGTCCACCCCCAAAAAAATCCTTTGGGGAGGGTTGTGTTTTGTTATTTTATTTTATTGGGCACAGGCGAGGGTAGTGCGTTTTTTCCCCTGGTTTACATTCACTCTTCTACTCATATTTTACCTATGAACAATGGCTTGACTTAGTTTTGATATTACCCTAATAAAGTTCAGATATGTTTGTGAAGTTTTGGTATGGTGTGGCAATTGTTAAGCTTTCGCTACTGCAGGCCTACGATATGGAGGCAGTGCGCCACCTGATCGACAGCTGAACTTGAAGTGAGGAAGTCTGTTTCAGGCCTACCGGAGTTACTCCTATAATCTAACAATATAATGATAATCTTTAAAAACAATATTCTGATAAATGAACTAATTAGCCTC
This sequence comes from Oncorhynchus kisutch, assembly GCF_002021735.2. NCBI lineage: Eukaryota > Metazoa > Chordata > Actinopteri > Salmoniformes > Salmonidae > Oncorhynchus > Oncorhynchus kisutch. The sequence continues at coordinate 41,054,898 of NC_034175.2, forward strand.
CTTTCTGTACGCCTATCCCTCTATGGCAGACGCAGTAGTCATCTGACATAAAGAAATGCGCGTCGTAACATGCCACTGACATATCTCACTGTCTCTCTGGTGTGAAGCCTACGCTTCTCTTCCTTTATATAGGCTATATACACTATACATAGAAAGTATGTGGACACCCCTTCAAAATGAGTGGATTCGGCTACTTCAGCCATACCTGTTACTTCAGCACTCTGTGGCCTCCTTCTGTAAGCTTGTGTGACCTACCACTTCGCGGCTGAGCCGTTGTTGCTCCTAGACTTTTCCATTTCACAATAACAGCACTTATAGTTGAGCAGAGCAGCTCTAGCAGGGCAGAAATCTGACAAACTGACTTGTTGGAAAAGTGTAATCCTATGACGGTGCCACAATGAAAGTGACTGAGCTCTTCAGTAAGGCCATTCTACTGCCAATGTTTGTCTATGGAGATTATATGTTTGTGTGCTCAATTTTATACACCTGTCAGCAACGGGTATGGCTGAAATAGCCAAATCCACAAATGTTAAGGGGTGTCCACATACTTTGTATACAGTGCATTCAGAAAGTATTCAGACCCCTTGACTTTTTGTTACATTACAGCCTTATCTAACATGGATTCAATAGCTTTTTTCCCCTCATCAATCTACACACAATACCCCATAACAACAAAGTAAAAACAGCTTCTTCTTTCTTTTTTTTTTACAGATATTACATTTACATAAGTATTCAGACCCTTTACTCAGTATTCTGTTGAAGGACCTTTGGCAGCGATTACAGCCTCAAGACTTCTTTCGTATATAACGCTACAAGCTTGCCAAACCTGTATTTGGGGAGTTTCTCCCATTCTTCTCTGCAGATCCTCTGAAGCTCTGTCAGGTTGGATGGGGAGCGTCTCTGCACAGCTATTTTCAAGTCTCTCCAGAGATGTCTGATTGGGTTCAATTCCGGGCTCTGGCTGGGCCACTCAAAGACATTCAGAGACCCGAAGCCACTCCTGCATTGTCTTGCCTGAGCTCTCTGGAGCAGGTTTCATCAAGGATCTCTCTGTACTTTGCTCTGTTCATCTTTCACTCAATCCTGACTAGTCTCCCAGTCCCTTCCGCTGAAAAACATCCCCACAGCATGATGCTGCCACCACCATCCTTCACTGTAGGGATGGTGCCAGGTTTCCTCCAGGTGTGACGCTTGGCATTCTCGGTTTCATCGGTTTCATCAGACTAGAGAATCTTCTTTCTCATGGTCTGAGAGTCCTTTACATGCCTTTTGGCAAACTCCAAGCAGACTGTCATGTGCCTTTTACTGAGGAGTGGCTACCGTCTGGACACTCTACCATAAAGGTTGATTGGTGGAGTGCTGCAGAGATGGTTGTCCTTCTGGAAGTTTCTTCCATCCCCACAGAGGAACTCTGGAGCTCTGTCAGAGTGACCATTGGGTTCTTGGTCACCTCCCTGACCAAGGCCCTTCTTCCCCATTGCTCAGTTCGGCCGGGTGGCCAGCTCTAGGAAGAATCTTTCTGGTTCCAAACTTCTTCCATTTATGAATAATGGAGACCACGATATTCTTGGGGACCTTCAATGCTGCAATCTACACACAATACCCCATAATGACAAAGCAAAAACAGGTTTTACTTCAGACCCTGAAATTGAGCTCAGGTGCATCCTGTTTCCATTGACCATCCTTGAGATGTTTCTACAACTTGGCTTGGTTTTTGCTCTGACATGCACTGTCAACTGTGGAAAGTTATATAGACAGGTGTGTTCCTTTCCATGTGCAATCAATGGAATGTACCACAGGTGGTCTCCAATCAAGTTGTAGAAACATCTCAAGGATGGTCAATGGAAACAGGATGCACCTGAGCTAAATTTCAACAAGGACACATTGTGTGTAGATTGATGAGGGGGGAAAATAATGTATACATTTTAGAACAAGGTTGTAACGTAACAAAATGTGGAAAAAGTCAAGGGGATGGAATACTTTCCGAATGCACTGTATATAGTGTGTGTGCGTATATATGTCTTGTGTGTGTGTGTGTGTGTGTGTGTGTGTGTGTGTGTGTGTGTGTGTGTGTGTGTGTGTGTGTGTGTGTGTGTATATACACTACCGTTCAAAAGTTTGGGGTCACTTAGAAATGTCCTTGTTTTTTAAAGAAAAGCTATGTTTTTGTCCATTAAAATAACACCAAATTGATCAGAAATACTGTGTAGACATTGTTAATGTTGTAAATGACTTTTGTTGTTAAATAACTATTGTGATTGGTGAAGTGCTGCAGAGGTGGTTGTCCTTCTGGAAGGTTCCCCCATAACCACAGAGGAACTCTCGAGCTCTGTCAGAGTCACCATTGGGTTCTTGGTCACCTCCCAGACCAAGGCCCTTCCCCCCCTGATTGGTCAGATGCGCCGGGCGGCCAGCTCTAGGACGACTCTTGGTGGTTCCAAACTTCTTCCATTTAAGAATGATGGAGGCCCCTGTGTTCCTGGGGACCTTCAATGCTGCAATGTCCGGTAAATAAAAAATGTCCCTATCATGTAGTCCGGTGCCAAATGTTCCTAAAGGAAACTCAAATGGTATATTGTTTTTATGAAGATTTTTGAATATTCACACACAAATATGTCAACAATTGTATAGAAAACCCTAGCTATAGACACCCTAAAGACTCTGGCAAGTGTGCTACTCCAGTGCCACGTTGATTATGCCTGCACATCATGGTTCACCAGCAGCCCCAAACATCTAAAGAATAAGCTACATGCCAAACAAGCTTGTAAGAATTGTACATAACCCCCCCCCCCCCCCCCCCCCCTCTCTCATACTCATCTGGAGGTTTATATCTTGGTAATGTGTCTGTTTCTATGTAATTTTATATATATTTATGTAGAAAATAGGGACCCCAATGGAAATCTTTATTGTGCATTCCCGGTCACTTTTACAAATCTTTGTGTATATATTTGTTTACTGACAAAAAAATAACAAATCAATCAATCAAAAACTGTGCAGTGGCCAATTGGTGAATGGAAAGATACATCTGTTACAAAAACCAAAAGATTGAATGACATTCAGAGATTGTCGAGCCAAGCCTTCGATACTGGGTAAGCCTACAAGGTAGGGAGGGATGTATTTTCTGTATGTTGAGATTGACAGTCTACTTCTTGTGGTGTTGAAAATGCTAACCACGATATTGAAGTGCACAATGTTGGTACGCGTGGTTTATGGGTTGTGTGATGCACTGGCACAGAAACCTGTTGGTGGAAAATGAATTGTATATATTTTATATAAGTAGAAATAGGACATCAACATTTAAAAAAAATCTTATTTCCCCCCCTAGCTGATTATTGTCTGCAGCTGGCTTTGATCGTAGTGTAGGCCTAATGGAAACAGGCAGGGAGAGTGACCTCCTCTGTGGTGGTCGGCAAACTCTCAACCTTCTGGCCCATAACCCTGCGTGGCATCGACTGTGACACAAAAGCATGCTGAAGTTGTAAAGTTGATATCCACGTTTATAAACACAGGGTCGCAGTTATTGTTATTTTTGGTCGTAAACATTATTTTGAGTTAATTCGATAAGGGGGGGGGGGTGTTCAATTTGGTTTACAGTACAAAGGGAGGGTCATGTACAGTATATGTCGATCTGCCCCTTAGCCAGTGCATATGAGTGCTGGCAGCGATAGGAGGCTGAAAGTACAGAGCGGAAACAAGGACTTACAGACCGGCAGTTAGCTGAAGAGGGTGAGCAGGAATCGGGGACGATTAGCAAAGCCTCGTGAAAAGGGCTGTGTTTCTGAAAGCCACACATGCACACAAATAGGAAATAATGTGTGGAGAACATAGAAGGGAACACGATGGATCTAGTTTTAGAAGAAAGACAACAGAAAAACATTGCGAGGAAAGAGTTGTTGGCAGGTGACCTCGCGGCGTTGATTTCACATGTGGGGCTTGGCCTACGACAAACTTTCTTCAAACGTTTCTGATGTTTTGAGGGTGTGTCTCCAAAAGGTGCAGTCACTTGAAAGAGTTTCGATCAGTGCTCTATTACCAGCTAACTCTAAGCGCTTCCAAGGGTTAGCATTATAGAACTTTCTCTGCAGAACATGTACTGGATGAAGAAGTCATAATCCTCAAACAGACTCAAATTCCTCCAGAAAGGCTCTTGATCCTGAATCCACTCATTTCCTTCAAACAGCCTTCCAGCTCGGCCCAAAAGAGAAGGGGATCATGGGGAATGGCTGCAGTTCTTGATTGAAATTTGCTACAAATGGACCCCCCCCCCCCCCCACACACACACACAGACCTCACCCCCCCACCCCCCATTCCACTCACTTCTGACACACCCACCTCCGCAGCCATCTCCTCCTGTCTGTCGGTGGAAACCCAGGCCGGGGTCGTCGTCGTCATCGAGATGTTCTCTCTGAGCTCTCATTAAGAGGTAAATTTCTCCAAGGCCAGGGAATCGTGTCAATCATGGCCAGTGTTTTCGCAGAGAGCCCAAAGCCTCTCCTCCCTGTCAGAGGCTGTTATCATGTTCAAAGCCATACCAGAATGCTGTTTGTTCTGCACTTTAGTTTCACCCACACAGCGGATTCAAAGACGTACAGGTCTATTTGAGAGTGTATATTTCATTGCCGGAGAGAGACTGTGTTTGTCTTGCCATGTTTGTCAGCTCGTATTTGAGCTGAGGGCTCCTATTAAAACTAAACACCACTGTATATCAGTTGAATATTGCCTGGCTTCATTGAATCGCATATTGAGCTGTGTTGGAAATAATTTTATTGTAACATACTTTATAAGTGCGAATGAATTTGTGGCATCTCTGTTTACCCTTCATTTCATTTATTCACTCACAGTACAGTACTATTTCTAGATTAAACAATAAAAAATACAAATAACTCCTTCGCAGAGTAAATCTGAAACAGCATATTTTAAGGTATACTATTCGAAATATAAATTATCTCATGCTTCTGTTACTGACCAGGTATCAAACCTAACTATGTCGTCCATGCTAGTCATGACCACATTAGCCCACTGAGCTAAAGGTCTCAGACAAGCTTACTCAAGGAGTTTTGTTTTTAGTAGACACTAATGGCAGGTTTTGGGCTTTGGCAGTTCTGCATATTAGGAAATCCTAGTTGGAGGCTTCTCATATCTCCTGCTTATTCTGCATTTCTGGGAAACCTTGGAGTTTTGGGAAAGTTAATGGAATTTTGCAACCCAAGTGAGGTTGCATTGCGTCCTCTGGTGGGAGGGGAAGTATGGGATTACAGAGCTGATCCAGGTATCTGGTAACTGGAATCTGGTGGTTCTCTGGTTGAGCTCATCTGGAGTGTAGGTTTCCAGATAGAGGTTTCATGGAATATACTGCATTACTATACACTAGATATATTGTACCTTCTATGCTCTTGGGTCAGAAAATGGGACTTAGCTATTTTGTTTAATTTGTAAGCTTTGAGCAGCTCAACATTGATTTCGTCCTATGTATACTGTAGTACATATAGCCCTTTATTGCTGTTTATAGAATGATTTGCACGGTTCCCTCCATTCAAAATATGGCATGTTAATCACAGCTGGCAAATATGTACACACCAAACCAAAGCTGATTAGATGCATTTCGATAGCAATCCTTATTATTATGATAATGAACCCCTTTGGTCATACAATCATTACACAATCTATTTGATTAAAGACCTTTGAATACAGTAGGTTCTCTGTGGTCTTTTCTATCAGCGAGCGTCATTAAATTAAACACATGGCACATCCTCAACACGGTCTCACACATCCACAAGGAAAACAGTGAAGCGCCAAAAGGGCTATTGAAGTCATTAGTAAGTTTGCTGGACAAACTGCTGGATCTAACCATGTGGGCGGCTAGGGAAATAAAAAGGTACTTTGGCTCTTATTGACCCTGCTGCTGGGCCTGCTGCTGTTTGCTCTGCAGCCAGGAAGCACACACAGCATTGTGGGGGATATGTAGCTAAGTGATGCACAAATAGCACGGGCTTGGTATAGCAGATGTTTAGTCTTATTGTTTGTTATTTGGATCCCATTTCATTCGTTGAACACGTCTCGGGCAGTCGTTGGCTCAATTCATGTCTGTTGTAGCAGCAACGCAGCAAATATGCAGCTGTTTGTAAGCAATATGATTGAAGCCAAGCAGTTCAGAACGCTTGGACAAGTACCATTCATCTTTCGCTGCAGGCATGTCAGTTTTTTTAGTAACGTTTCTTGAAATGTTTCCATGTAGACATACAGACAAAGACAGACAGACACTAACCACATTGGTTTTCTCAGATTCACCCCTGCGTGTTAAAAGTTAGTCATCAGACGGCTTGAACACCTGAACTGGACTAACCTCTTGCTCGGATTCTCCACAACTTAGCACACATACTCTCAGTCATGGACACACACACACACACACGCACACACACACACACACACACACACACACACACACACACACACACACACACACACACACACACACACACACACACACACACACACACACACACACACACACACACACACACACACACACACACACACACACATCACAACTGCTGCTACCAGACTCTTATTATACTGCTCAGTTTGCACACTGCCCCCATCCCCACCTTCCTCAATAGACATGCAAATATCGGACGGTAAATTGTGCCTTTTTGCATTATAAATACGCTAAAATATTTATTCTATTCCACCGAGCCATTTACTTTATGTTCATTTTCGTATCTTTTATACTTTTTTTTATTGTTGTTGAATTGTCGAGAAGGAACCTGCAAGTAAGCATTTGATTGGACGATATATGCCATGCGTATTCCACACGTACGACTAACACAACTTGGAGCTCACTGAAGGGAAAAGAACGTACATCCGTGAGAAATGAAGGAACCCCGTTGTAAATAAACCATTAATACAACTCTCGCTTATTAACATATTATTGTAATTCGTCATACCATGTGCAGCCGGTGACATCTTGCCCCAGCATTTATCCCTTGTTGATACATGCCTTGTGATTATTTTTGGACAATTTAAAACAAGTATATTCCCAGCTGTCACTACATTTGCTGAAGAATAAATAGGAACAACATTTTCACATCAAATCAGGTGTAGCAGCAGCTTTATATCTACCGGTATGTTTAGGAGATTCTTCTGAGATTTTAGTCACCGCGTTTTAAATGGACAAACACAATGTACAGCCCTCATATTCTTTTGTGTGTGTGTGGGGGGAAGGGGGGGGGGGGGTTGTTCTACCACCGATGACGTGACAGTGATAGTGGAAGGTATGGCTGGTGCAGGGGATAGGAACTGTTCTGACTCTTCTCCTATTTCCCGTAGGCCCCTTTTTCGCCCACGATGGCGGGCTTGTTGTGGGGGGATTGTGGGGGTGTAGGTCTGCTGTGCAGTCATAGGATGGTAATGGGACAGAGGCCATGAGGGACCTCTGAGTGTGCACTGAAGGAAAACTGACACAAGTGGAACTAGGAGAACAGAGGGAGAGAGAAGGGGTGGGGGGGGGGGGGGAGCATTCATAAGGCCTAGTCCACCAATGAAGTTGTAAAATGGAGACGTACCTCTCCCCTGACAGCTTGATCAAACCCCCCTATGTTGTGATGCTTATGGTGCTGAAATGTGGACCGGGATGATATCCCGAAGGCTTGTTGTTTCATGTCAGAGATTAGATTGAATTGAGGGCTCCTGGTTCATACAAAGATGCCTGTATGGGAGAGTGTTGTACTGCACTCTCTGTCATTGACCAGAGTTTCTGAGCCAGTTACTTTTACTTTGCACTGGTAGATTCCACACAATATTTATCATGGTTGACCATAACCTAAACAAACGACCTGCCACCAGATTCCATTTCGTCAAAAAAAACACATCATCCTAAAATGTCCTTAATTAAAATGATCACAAACGTTTAGCCTTCACAATCATCTAAACTATATTACTCTTTTTTTTATATATTTTTTTTTACTGTCAACCATCCACCAGGGTTTCCACTGCTGCAGTTAATTGGTCCACCAATTGCACAGATTTCTGCATAGTGGGCATCTGTGATTATCTTGCCCTGGCAGCAGGCAATAAAAAGATATACTGCACGAGGGAAAGGAAAGGGGGATACCTAGTCAGTTGTCCAGCGGAACGTATTCAACTGAAATGTGTCGGCAGGGAGATTACTGTTCATTTGACTTGAGCTAATGTATGGAGCAAAAACAGCTCACACCTTTTAACCTTGTAAGACGCGTGGAGACCTTGAAAAAAAAAAAATGTTTGATTTGTTCATGAAATGATCAATTATAAGCTGATGTGAGAGACACAGTTGAAGCTGCCATTGGTTCCAGATGGAATCCACGGTATTGTTCACCAGAGGTGTTTATTAAAGGGTGGTGACAGCTTGGCAAAACCAGGGGGTTTGTTGTGAATTAGACGTCCCTCATTTATGTGAGAAAGTGTTGGAGAACGTGAGACAGTGTTTTCCCTCCAGTTGATCTTGTATCTGAAGACGCTAACTTCTATCAGGCTGTGTAGAGGAAGACATCATTGAAAAGAAACACGTGTCATTCATTGTGGCAAGGCCAGCCAATGCAATGTGACACTGACATGGCGATTTGAAAAACAGATAGATTCCTCCTTCATCAGTTGCAATGAGTGCTTTAACAACCACTTAAGGGTGTGAGAAAAATGCCCTGGTCTTAATATAATAAAACGTCATTAAAAAAATCATGAATATAAAAGCTGTAGATAAAGAGAAGAAATGCAAAAATGGTATTTGTTGCTGATCTATACTGAGCAAAAATATAACCGTAACATGTAACAATTCCAACGAGTTTACGTTCATTTGAGGAAATTTGTCAATTTAAATTAATTCAGTATGCCATAATCTATGCATTTCACATGACTGGGAATACAGATATGCATATATTGGTCGCAGATACCTTCGAAAAATTGGGCCTCACAGTGGGCCTCAGGACCTTGTCACGGTATTTCTGTGCATTAAATTTGCCTTCGATAAAATGCAATTGTGTTCGTTGTCCGTAGCTTATTCCTGCCCATACCATAACCTCAGCGCTACCAAGGGGCACTCTGTTCACAACGTTGACGTCAGAAAACCGCTCTCCCACAACGCCATACGTTGGACGTACTGCCAAATTCTCTAAAACGATGTTGGAGGCGGCTAATGGTAGTGAAATGAACATTACATTCTCTGGCAACAGCTCTGGTGGACATTCCTGGGGTCAGCATACCAATTGCACGCTCCCTCAAAACTTGAGGCATCTGTGGCATTGTGTGTGACAAAACTGCACATTTTAGAGTGGTCTTTTATTGTCCCCATGCACAAGGTGCACCTGTGTAATGATCAGGCTGTTTAATCAGCTTCTTGATATGCCACACCTGTCAGGTGAATGGATATTTTATTTCAGCTCATGGGACCAACGCTTTACTTGCGTTTATATTTTTTCTTCAGTGTATATTCTTTGCATGTTTAGATACGCAGACAGAAAAATGTCATCTCAAAACAAACCCTTCAATATGTCAGCAAAGTGTCTGGAGAGAGTAGGGCTATACCTCCACAATATCTTTGGAATGTCCTCTAATTCCATTTTTACATGCCTGTCTGGTGTGTGAGGGAAGGGGTTAACGGTCCCTCTTAAAATCAGACACTTTCCACTGAAATCCACTGAAAGCATCTGCCTGTGGGGTAAAGACACTGACAGCCATACGTCTTTTTTTTTTTTGCATGGTGCAGGCCCCTGTATTTAAAAGAGTACGGCAGTCAAAAGCCCATAAAAGTGAGTGACTCCACGGCAGCATCTACCACTGCGTGTAGGGAGGAGATTCAACGTGAAAAAGGGGAGATAATGGGCTCACTCGCTAAGGGGCAACCGACTAGACACAGGCTCATTTTTCACATCATGTCATCTGTAAGGTTTGAATAAAAGCAATGGCCTCAATGAGCCTGGATCTCTCCCAGCCATTCTGGCTTTTGCCTCCTCGCGTTTATTTGTGTTGACTTGTACAGTCGGAGGAGACGACGGTCTGGGGGCCTGTGGATCAGTCAAAGTGATGATCCTCGGTGTTCTCCACTGGCGCTGACAGGTCCCCCTTTCCTCTGGCTGGCATGTGAGGCCAGGACAGCACAGCTGCGTCATATCAAATGGCGTCATCTGACAGAATAAAGGATCTGGTGCTGGGGACATCACAAACTCTGTCTGGTGTAATTTTCGGACAGAGACACAACGGGGAAATGAAGGGGTTTCTACAGTTTCATGTAGTAAAAATGATTGTCAGTCAAAGCTAAGTGGCTGTTTTAAGATAAATCGGAGTGGATTACATTGCCATGTTTTCACCAATGGACTTTAGAATGCTAATGTGGGCAGATGCTGATTGCTGTTGGATGTGTTCATTTCCTCAGCATTAAGAGTCTTCTGACGCAACATGTCTAAATATCAGTTTTGAAAAGGTTAGTGTATAATTAACGCTTAGCTACAATGCCGCTATCTAGGCCATGTCGCCAGTGGTACAACTGAATGACGTTAGATGCTTAACAGTTCAGCTATACTATATAATGTGCACCATAGTGTCATACTTTTCTGCAGTAGTAGTCCCAGACCAGTGTTATGGTACTCCCTACAGTAGTCTTTTTTAACACTAGGATGCTGAAGTCATTTGAGCCCCATTTTAGATACAGATGGTTTGACTTCAGTGTATTTCTTTGTCATCCCCCTACCCCCCAAAAATGTATTTTTAACGTTTTGCATTTTATCCATTTACACAAAAGGCTTAAACCAACAGTGTTAGATGTTATGTCACTAATGACCAGAAAACATAGTAGCAGGCCTCAGTTCACATGTCCACGGGGTGTTGATGGATTGCTTTAATCAGTCCACCATTCTTATTACAGTTTTTTACGATTGCTTACACACTAAAATTGAACTTTTCCCACAATTAGCAAAACCTTACACTCAAGGAGCAAAACACAAGGCTAGATTTGCACAACTGTAAGCACATTGTCAGCTTCACACTATTTGCAAAACGTTACACACAGTGATTTGCCAAACACTCAACACACTTGTATACATCAGACACAGAAGTATATCATGATGTCACTTCCTTGCAATTCCAAAGCACTGACTGTCAAATTAAAACACCTATGAGCCAATCTGTTGAACACAGTCATCGGGTGCACAAACACATGATTGCTAAATTGTAGACACACCAATCAGGTTTAAGCACTATAACAATGCAGCAGGTAGGTTAACCTGCCTTCAACCAAAATGGAAGGAGTCAGAAGAAGAGGGAGGGTGAGAGGAGGAGTACACAGAGGAGGAGAAGGAGGTAGAGGAAGAGGCAGAGGCCGAGCCAGAGGCCGAGGAAGACCTGAAGCAGGAGGAGAACGTGCACAAAGAAGAAGAGGACCAAACTTATCAAATGACATTCGTGCAACACTAGTGGACCACGTTGTGAACCACGGATTGACGCTGAGGGAGGCTGGACTGAGAGTTCAGTCAAATCTTAGCAGATATACAGTGGCATCTGTCATAAGGACTTTTCGACAGGAAAACAGGTTAAAGATCTGTGTACAGTTACAGTAATCAGCTGCTTATTGTCTGCACCATATCAGCACTTCTGATACCCCTTCCTGTGACATTGTACAGTAAGTTACATGGATTATTCTCTACATAGGATTGAGGGTCGGGAACGACAAGGAGGAAGGGGGCCCATATTCACGCAAGAACACGAGAGAGAGATAATACAGTTTTTTTGGATTGCTTACACACTAAAATTAAAAGTAGTACACTATTAGCAAAACCTTACACTCAAGAAGCAAAACATCAGCCCATATTTGCACAACTATAAGCACATTGTCAACCTCACACTTGTTGCAAAACTCTACACACAGTGATTTGCAAAACACTAAACACACTTAACATACATTACACACAAAAATCTATCATGAAGTCACATCCTTGCAATACCAAAGCACTGACTGTCAGATTACCACACCCTCCAACCTATTGGTTCAACACAGTCATCAGGTGTGCAAACACTCGTTTGCTTAATTGTAGACATACCAATCAGGTGTATTAGCACTATAAAAAGCAGCAGGTGAGTTCATCGGCCTTCAAGCACAATGGAAAGAGTCAGAGAAAGAGGAGGACGAGGAGGACGAGGAGAACGAGGAGAATGAGGAGGACGAGAAGGACGAGGAGGACGAGAAGGACGAGGAGAACGAGGAGGACGAGGAGAATGAGGAGGACGAGGAGGAGGAAGAGGAAGACAAGAAGGTGCTCAAAGAGGACCGAATCTGACAAATGAGATCCGCGCAACACTGGTTGACCACGTTGTCAACCACGGCCTGACGCTGAGGGAGGCTGGACTGCGAGTACAGCCAAATCTAAGCCGATATACAGTGGCAAGTGTGATGAGAACATTTAGACTGGAAAATAGGTATTGTAAAAATATCATCATATCAAAAACATCTCCACGGTTTCAGTAACTGCTTACAGTACTGTATTCTATGCACTATCAGCACTTCTGTTACCTTTTCCTGAGAAATTACTGTACTATTGTATACTGTTTTTTTTCTACATAGGATTGAGGGTCAGGACGACAAGGGGGAAGGCCTCCTATGTTCACAGAACAGCAAGAGAGGGAGATGGTAAACATGGTTTTGACCAACAATGCTATAACACTCAAGCAGCTCCAAGCTAACATTGTCAATAACCACGCCATTTTCAACGATATCCATCAGGTCTCAACATCAACACTGGCACGCATCCTAAAATAAAAACATATTCAAATTAAGCAAATTTATCGAGTGCCTTTCGAGCGCAATTCCGAAAGGGTGAAACGACTGCGGCATGATTATGCAGAGGTATGTATTCACTTTAGCAGTGTGATCTTGCATACTGTCTCATAATCTTTTACTGTACTGTAATATGTATACTAGATCTACACTGAACGACACAATTTTGCCTGACACTGTTTTTCAGAGCGTTTTACGAATGGATGGAGAGGAGATCCAGCATGAGTTCATTTACGTAGATGAGGCTGGGTTCAACCTGACGAGAACACGAAGGAGGGGAAGAAACATCATTGGCCACAGGGCTATAGTCAATGTCCCAGGGCAACGTGGGGGTAATATAACACTCTGTGCAGCCATTACACAGAATGGGGTCCTGCACCGCCATGCCCATATGGGCCCTTACAACACAGCACTCATACTTACATTCTTGGACCAATTGCACAACATAACAGTAGCAAATCAAATCGGTCATATGCAATACATTGTTGTCTGGGACAATGTGTCTTTCCACCGCTCTGCTCTGGTTCAGATCTGGTTTCAGCAACATCCACATTTCACCGTCCTATATCTTCCACCATACTCTCCATTCCTCAACCCTATAGAAGAGTTTTTCTCGGGATGGCGGTGGAAGGTATATGATCTCCGTCTCCAGGCTGAGGTACCCCTCATCCAAGCCATGGAGGAGGCCTGTGACCAGATGGAGGTAGCAGCAATGCAAGGATGGATTTGTCATTCAAGACGTTTCTTTCCAAGGTGTCTTGCTAATGACAACATTGCCTGCGATGTTGATGAAATTCTCTGGCCAGATCCAGCTAGGCGAAGAGACAATGTCTAGTTATTTAAAAAAAAAAAATTGGATCTTACAATACGTAAAGTGACGTTTGGTTACAGTATTATGAATCTCCATCGTTAACATTTTGGGCGTGTTGAGAAATAAATGAGTTTCTTCAGTCTGCAACATTGGTCTTGTGTAGTGTTTGGTGAATTTACATTATATTTGTACTTTGTTGATAGTAGCCTACTCTAATCATAGGGAAGTAGAAGTGCTAAAAGTGTTTTAGGTTTATCACAGCAGAGTGTAACTCGTGCAAACAGAGCATAGTAATGTGAAACGTGTGTGTTTCATATGGTAACAAAGTGTGTTTTTAAAAAAGAAGTGTATAGTTTTTACAAGAGTGTTTCATTTTGCAAAGGATCTGTAGTGTTTTGCTAATTGGGTGTGTGGTTGTGCTAATTGTGTGTAGTGTTTTGAAAACACGGGCCCTGTTTTGAAAATCGTGCTTAAGCAATCAAAAAAAACTGTAAACATGGTTTTGGCCAATAATGCTAATCAGGCTCAGAGAACTACAAGCCAACATTGTCGGTGACCATGCCATTTTCAATAATGTCCATCAGGTCTCTCAGTCAACACTGGCACGCATCCTGAAAAGACATCAGGTTCAAATGAAACAACTTTATCGAGTGCCTTTTGAGCGGAGTTCAGAGGGTCAAACGGCTGCGGCATGAGTATGTGGAGGTTTGTATTGTTCACTTTAGCACTGTGATGTTGCATACTGCACACATGGCTTTTTCACATCGACTGTACACTAGACCTATCCTGAACTACACAATCTTGTCTTTCACTGTATGTCAGGGACTTTTGCAGATGGATGCTGAGGAAATCCTGCATGCATTCATATATATTGATGAGGCAGGGTTCAACCTCACAAAAGCAAGAAGGAGAGGCAGAAATATCATTGGCCACAGGGCTATAATCAATGTCCCAGGGCAACGTGGGGTAACATCACCCTTTGCGCTGCCATTTCACAGCATGGGGTTGTCCTCCGTCATGCCAAAACGGGCCCTTACAACACACCTCACATCCTCGCATTTTTGGACCGATTGCACCACATCGTCACAGCAGGTAATGAAATGCACCAGATGCAATACACGGTCATCTGGGACAATGTGTCATTCCACCGTTCTGCTTTGGTCCAGAACTGGTTTCAACACCATCCACAGTTGACAGTAGTATACCTTCCACCATACTCTCCGTTTCTAAACCCTATCGAATAGTTTTTCTCTGCATGGCGGTGGAAGGTTTACGATCTCCAGCCACAGGCTCAGGTACCCCTCATTCAGGCCATGGAGGACGCCTGTGACCAAGACGGTTCTTCCCGGGTTGTCTTGCTAATGACGATATTGCTTGTGATGTTGATGAAATTCTCTGGCCAGATCCAGCTAGGTGAAGATATAATGTAAAGTATGTTTACTGTAGTATTTTCTGTACAATATTGTCAGTTTTTTTTCTGATTCTTTTTTTCTGTTTGTTGTTGTTATGTACTGTAATTGTAACCTGTACTGGATACAGTATTTTACGTTTGTCTGTTTGCTGAGCTACCAGTGTTATACACACTACTGTAGTAGCATGAAAACTGGGACATGTTCTGTTGTGATTCTCCATGTTGACATGTTGACTGATTTGGGTATATGGAGAGAAATAAATTATATTTTCCTCAGTCTGCAGCATTGGTCTTGTGTAGTGTTTGTATAGTTGAACTTTCTCTGTGTACTTCCTTTATAGTACTCTAATCACTGGCAATTAGACTTGCTAAAAGTGTTTTAGGTTAGCAACAGCAGTGTGTAACTGGTTCAAAACGATTGAAGTCATTTCAAATGTGTGTGTTTCTTTTGGTAACAAAATATTATTTTTATGAAGTCGTGTATAGTTTTGACAAAAGTGTTCCATTTTGCAAATGATCTGAAGTGTTGTGCTACTTTGTGCTAATTGTGTGGAGTGTTTTGACAAACCGGGCCCTGTTTTCAAAATTGTGCTTAAACAATTGAAATAAACTGTAATTGAATACACCTAATTTAATATTTTGAATAGCAAAATCTCTCAAATCAGATCGCCTTTTTGACGTTGCGTTAAGAACAGGAATTATGTTTTTTGTTATTTATGTTTATTTTTCCTCAACAGCACAATGCGATATCATAATCATACTGTAAGTGGAAAATGGGGGGGGGGGGGGGGGACCTTGACATAGATAGAAAACCTAAAATTATATAACACACATTTTTATGCTTTGTCAATTATTTTCTAAATAAGGACTTTTTTGTGTCAGCCCTTATAAAAAGAGGGAAGAGAAAACAAGTGATTTCCTTATTAGGTTCAGGGGTCAACGGCCTTCTCCTGGGGCCGGCAGCTTCAAGAGCCCAGAAGATTAAGACATATATTGGATTCATGATGGAGGGCACAAAGTTCATTTTCAAAAGAAAACAGAATATTATTCATATTCCTTTTAAAATTCAGATTGCCAGCTGACCTGTGACTTGGCAGCAGTGTATTACATTTTCAATGAGCTGCCTCTCTGCCACTGGTAGCCAACACACTTCCTGCTTTTCTTATCCTTCCCCTCTTTGTCTTGCTAATGGCATTACGTGATTAATCACACGTTAGTTCACGTCACAACATCTAATAATGTGAAGGAACTGTGTATCGTCTTCATTTTTTTTTTCTCCATTATTTTATCATCACTTTTGACTTAACATGGTGGTTTTTCCAATTTTAAATAATTTGAGATGAGACAGCCCACAAGCAAATATTTGATCAAGATTGATATAATACTGTGGTTGAGAAAAACAAAAAAAATTGTCCCAGAGCTAGAGTAGAATATCTCCCGATGTTGTCATAGGTAGACACATAGGTATACACAGTATGCACAGGACGGCTGATTTTCATATATATTAAAATCGCCACATACGGCATATGAAATTGTGCAAACTGCTAAGGCATGGGCTTACATCTACAACTTCTGCTCCTCTTTGATTCCCGTTCCCTTCTAGGTTCTGTGACCCTCAAATAAGACGGCCAATAATCTTATTCACACACTGATTCCACCCAAGACCCTCAGGTACCCTGCATAAAACCAGAGGAATGATATTGACATTGTTCAGCCGCAGCAAAAGTTGCATGTTACACACAAAAATAGGAAGAAAAGTTGATGGTTCCCTCTAAAGCTATGCACGCGTACAGCTGCCACAAGAGAATACATATATGTAGTTAAACCTCTTCCAATACATTGACAATCTTGGTACCGTACACGCATCACAATCTCATATTATTTACAAAGAATGTCAGTCACATATAACAATCTATCCTTCTTATATTGTAGGCCATAATATTGGAAAGAAAGACATGACAAAACCTTGGTATGCATAATCAGTCACTTCTATCCCCATCCTCACCAGGGTTGGAGGCTGCCTGCACCACACAGTGTAATAAAGCCACAACGTGTGCAAGGTGAGCTCATTCCCCTGGCCTCCCCCTCTGTACCAGGCAGAGCCTCATCACTCCACACAAAATACCCCCAGCCTTAATTGGTCTGTGCTCCTCCAACATGTTTGTAATGAAAAAAAGCAGCACATAATTCTTAGTTTGTTGGCTGGCAGAGCCCAATTTACAAAAGTGGAGGTTCGTGATAAGCAGAGACAGTAGGTCTGTGGAGTGCTCGGGCGCAATGAATCACCCTCTGCCAGGGTTGAGCAGAATATAATTGAGTCCAACATCTCTGAGCACTTTCACCATAATTAATGATAATCTGTAACAGAGGAATCTCAGATTCCAGTTCACAGAGCTGTTTAATTAGGCCCAGTAATGAAAGCACAGGCACTACAAGAATATGGCCGGGCTCATGATTAATGATTTGTGCTAGTGAACACAAAAGTGCTGCACCGTTAACTCAGACGGAGGCTGCTGCATCAAACTGGCATTTGCAAAACACCCAAAATTCACCCGGGCTGTTTTTTCTCCTTCTATATCAAAACACAACAAATAATATATTTGTGTCTTATCAATCTGCGACGAGTATTATTATTTCCCCTCTCAGTTTTTGATCGCTCGTTTTGCGACTGACTAATGTTGGCAGAAGCAGATATTTTAATACGGAGACATGGTCTGAATTAATTGACTTACATATGACGTTTTTTTCACATGGCAATGAAACAGATATTGCGGTCTCTCTGTGTATGTTAAGGCAATAGCATTGATCAAATCCCACTATTCTGCTTTAGTGCAGTGCACAGGGCTGTGGCACCTTAACTAAATGACAATTAGCATAATAATATGACTGGAGGTGCTTTCAGATTGGTTATTCCAGTAATAATGGTGTTATAGTTGTGATCTCTTCCCTGTGTCAACTGGTATGATAACATGTGAGATATGATAACATGGGAGGTATGATAACATGGTAGGTATGATAACATGGGAGATGATAACATGGGAGGTATGATAACATGGGAGATGATAACATGGGAGGTATGATAACATGGGAGGTATGATAACATGGGAGGTATGATAGGAACCTTGATTAGATGAGATAAAATTTCGATATTGCAATTGCTCCAGTGGAAATGGTGAAATACCAGAGAAGCTTTTCTGCTAGTTGAGTGTTGGGGTTGTGTTCATATATTTTCAAACCTAAGGACGTATCAAGTAACAACACTACCCATTTATACTGTTTTGATAGAGTTTCCAGTGGGAAAATGGCCATGTCAGATAGGAATAATGTCTTTACCCGGTATCATTCACTCAAGTAATAAAAAGTACGTTGAGGCCTGTTACTTAAAAGTGTGGATTACATTATTGAATGAAATGCTCCCAGGCGTCTTGGTGTTTATTTCCTAGTAGTATTGCTGGAGCACCGTGACTTCATTTCTCTGTAGCAGCAGGCCGGGCTTCTGAGCGGGTATGTGCCGTGCTAGTCTGACTCCACCTTTTAAAGTGGATCTCATACTACTACTGAAACAAAATAAGATTTGCGTTCAGTACGAAATGGATTTCCAGTCGCAGCAGGCCATTAGTCACACTCTGTTTGTTTGTTGACTGCTTAGAGTTGGAGGTATTTCTCCTACGTGCTACACGGTACTGTCCTTGCATACCTTGCAGTCAATGTGCACATTTGTGAAAATGTGGATAGGTGTATCAAGAATGATAAGGGATTGACACGTTAATATACGCTCCATCTTATTGTGTGCATTGTGGGTGGACGCATCCACACGCATGCACACACGCGCATGCACACACACACATGCGTGCGCACACACACACGCGCGCGCACACGCACACACACACACACTTTGTCAAGCAGCAGACACATTCCTTCTGGGAACATTCCAACGGGAAACAAAAGTGTGATATAGAATGAGACAAAGACACCAGAGAAACAGGCATATTCCATCAACCCCCATCAATCCCCATCAATCCCCATCAACCCCCATCAACCCCCATAAATCTATGACATGAAACTGAGATTATGAGAATACAAGTGAGAAGACAAATATAAAAGGGGAAAGGTATTCATGTGAAAGAACTGACTGTAACTAAACCCTCCCTGTGCCTAAATCTTGTTTAATTCTTCAATTCTCCACTTTCTGACCTGGATCTCGCCGTCGCTGCACATGAAAGAAATTACAAAATCCTCGCAGTCACAGCAACCCAGCATCCTCCTGCACCACAGCATTTGTCATTGCCAAAACAGCAGAGTTTAATTAAGTGTTGTGAGCAGCCTAGTGAGAAACACACTTTAAATTAAACCTCTGAACATGCTGCTATTGGTTCTTTACCTTCTCAACAATCAGCGGGGTGTTCGGCATAAATTCTATCTCTCGTGGGGGAAGGACGGCTTGAATGCACCTCTAGAGATTCATAAACCGGACAAGCTCCCCGAGAGAAATCTCTTAAGAAAGCACATTTCATCATACCTATTTTAGAAACACACCAGTCAGATGAACGTGATAATTAATGTCCCCCTTTCAACAACAAAAAATAGATGTGCTCCTCATCAATGAATGGTTGAAATCAGGGTTGAATAAATAAAAAAAAATGTACTGTGTTCTGCCATCTCAGGGACTGAAACTAAATACGTGGCAAATTATCTTCTAAAGTCAAGAGATTGTTGGTGAAAGGATATAATTCAATCCCTCCATAATAATGTATTGTTTCAAGTTGGTAAGCGTTTGGATCCTGTAATGCATTTGTAAGTATGTCCATTAGAATGTGATAAAGTTAATCAGTGTAGTCAAGGAGAAGTGCAGTGGAAGGAGATACAAAAGGCCAATGTGAGGGTAATGTGTCTTCAACGTTTTTTTTGTTACATCTCGACTGGTTTAAACACAGGTCTTTGGGTAAGTGGTTGTGGCATTTGAATTTACAGGGTGCAACACAACACAATAGGGCTGTTGTTAAGGGACACCTAAACTGAAGACTATTTCACTTTTTTTCCCCAGCCTGGTAAAATAGGTCTTCTGACCTTAATGGGACTTCCTGGTTAAATAACTATTCAAATATTCCATTCTGCTTTAAGAACCCAATATCACAATTTAGTGAAATCCTGAAACAATGTATCACTGTCATAGACTATTATGTAAATAATATATAATGTAAAATACCAGTCAAAAGTTTTAGAACACCTACTCATTCAAGGGTTTTTCTTCATTGTTACTATTTTCTACATTGTAGAATAATAGTGAAGACATCAAAACTATGAAATAACACATATGGAATTATGTAGTAACCAAAAAAGTGTTAAACAAATCAAAATATATTGAAAATGTGGGTTTCTTCAAAGTAGTTACCCTTTGCCTCGATGACAGCTTTGCACACTCTCGGGATTCTCTCAACCAGCTTCATGAGGTAGTCACCAGGAATTAATTTCAATTAACAGGTGTGCCTTGTTAAAAGTTCATTCTGTGTCATTTCTTTCCTTCTTAATGTGATTGAGCCAATCAGTTGTACTGTGAGAAGTTAGGGATGGTATACAGAAGACAGCCCTATTTGGTCCATATTATGGCAAGAAAAGCTCATATAAGCAAAGAGAAATGACAGTCCATCATTAATATAAGACTTGATGCTCAGTCAATCTGGAAAATGTCAAAAACTTTGCAAGTTTCTTCAAGTGCAGTCGCAAAAACCATCAAGCGCTATGATGAAACTGGCTCTCATGAGACCCAGAGTTTCCTCTGCTGCAGAGGATAAATTCAATAGAGTCAACTGCCCCCCAGATTGCAGCCCAAATAAATGCAGACACATCTCAACATCAACTGTACAGAAGAGACCGCGTGAATCAGGCCTTCATGGTCCAATTGTTGCAAAGAAACCACTAATAAAGGACACCAATAATAATAAGAGACTTTATTGGGCCAAGAGACACGAGCAAGGGACATTAGACTGGTGGAAATCTGTCCTTTGGTCTGATGAGTCCAACTTTGAGATTTTTGGTTCCAACCGCCGTGTCTTTGTGAGACGCAGAGTAGGTGAACAGATGATCTCTGCATGTGTGGTTCCCACCGTGAAGCATGGAGGATGAGGTGTGATGGTGTGGGGTGCTTTGCTGGTGACACTGTATGTGATTTCTTTAGAAATCAAGGCACACTTAACCAGCATGGCTACCACAGCATTCTGCAGCGATACGACATCCCATCTGGTTTGCACTTAGTGGGACTATCATTTGTTTTTCAACAGGAAAATGACCCAACACACCTCCAGGCTGTGTAAGGGATATTTTACCGAGAAGAAGAGTGATGGATTGGTAAATCAGATGACCTGGCCTCCACAATCACCCGACCTCAACCCAATTGAGATGGTTTGGGATGAGTTGGACCACAGACTGAAGGAAAAGCATCGAACATGTGCTCAACATAGAGTTGAAGTTGGAAGTTTACATACACTTAGGTTGGAGTCATTAAAACTTGTTTTTCAACCACTCCACACATTTCTTGATAACAAACTACGGTTTTGGCAAGTCAGTTAGGATCTCCTTTGTGCATAACACAAGTAATTTTCCCAACAATTGTATACAGACAGATTATTTCACTTATCAAAAGAAATCAGCCAAGACCTCCACAACTCTGGTTCATCCTTGAGAGCAATTTCCAAATGCCTGATGGTACCACGTTCATCTGTACAAACAATAGTACGCAAGTATAAACACCATGGGACCACACAGCCGTCATACCGCTCATGAAGGAGACATGTTCTGTCTCCTAGAGATGAACGTACTTTGGTGGGAAAAGTGAAAATCCATCCCAGAACAACAGCAAAGGACCTTGTGAAGACAATGGAGGAACCAGGCACAAAAATATCTATATTCATTGTCCTATATTGACATCAGCAAGGAAGAAGCCACTGCTCCAAAACCGCAATAAAACCGCCAGATTACGTTTTGCAACTGCACGTGGGGACAAAGATCGTACTTTTTGGAGAAAAAAGGTCTGATGAAACAAAAACAGAACTGTTTGGCCATAATGACCATCGTTCTGTTTGGAGGAAAAAGGGGGAGGCTTGCAAGCCGAAGAACACCATCCCAACCGTGAAGCATGGGAGTGGAAGCATCATGTTGGGGGGGGTGCTTTGCTGCAGTAGGGACTGGTGCACTTCACAAAATCGATGGCATCATGAGGCAGGAAAATTATGTGGATATATTGAAGCAACATATCAAGACATCAGTCAGGAAGTTAAAGCTTGGTCGCAAATGGGTCTTCCAAATGGACAATGACCCCAAGCACACTTCCAAAGTTGTGACAAAATGGCTTAAGGACAACAAAGTCAAGGTATTGACTTGGCAACCCGAAACATTTGACCCAAGTTAAACAATTTAAAGGCAATGCTACCAAATACTCATTGAGTGTATGTACACTTCTGACACACTGGGAATGTGATGAAAGAAATAAAAGCTTAAATAAGTAATTCTCTGTACTATTATTCTGACATTTCACATTCTTAAAATAAAATGGGGATCCTAACTGACCTAAGACAGGGAATTTTTACTAGGATTAAATGTCAGGAGTTGAAATGTATTTGGCTAAGGTGTTTGTAAACTTTCGACTTCAACTGTATGTGGGAACTCCTTCAAGATGGTTGGAAAAGCATTCCAGGTGAAGCTGGTTGAGAGAATGCCAAGAGTGTGCAAAGCTGTCATCAAGGCAAACGGTGTCTACTTTGAAGAATCCAAAATATATTTTGATTTGTTAAACACTTTTTTGGTGATTACATTATTCCATATGTGTTATTTCATAGTGTTGATGTCTTCACTATTATTTTACAATGTAGAAAACAGTAAAACATTAAGTAAAACCCTTGAATGAGTAGGCGTGTCCAAACTTTTGACTGTACTCTGTATATATTATGTTAACAATATGTAATATATTGAGTCCAAGTTAGACTATCTGGACAGAATGGCAGAAGACCATAATGTCTTTACCCCCGTGGTATACAGGCCACCAAATAAGGTTATGGTGTCACAAAGACAGTGGTCTCTAACCACAACCTGTGAAGATTGACCACAAGGCCTAATCTATTGGCCTGTCCAGATTTTTACTTGCGTTACAGGGTGACAATGATTTGATTTCACATCAACATATTGTGAGCATGTGCCGTTATAACAACACATTACACGTAATACTACACCTACTTCAGGCATGCAAGTTGAGTATGTAGAGTGAGTATATAGAGGCTCTTCAAGGAATCGGGCTTGTGCACATGATCATGAATTCAGCATACAAGCGGGGTATTAAGTCAGTCCTTAGCCCTGTACATTGTAAACAGTCACTCCTTAGCCCTATACAGGTTAAACAGTCAGTCCTAACCTATACAGGGTAAACAGTCATTCCTTAGAACTATACAGGGTCAACAGTCAGTACCTAGACCTATACAGTGTAAACAGTCAGTCCTTAGTCCTTTACAGGTTAAACAGTCAGTCCTAACCTATACAGGGTAAACAGTCATTCCTTAGAACTATACAGGGTCAACAGTCAGTACCTAGACCTATACAGTGTAAACAGTCAGTCCTTAGTCCTTTACAGGGTAAACAGTCAGTCCCTAGACCTATACAGTGTAAACAGTCAGTCCTTAGTCCTTTACAGGGTAAACAGTCAGTCCCTAGACCTATACAGTGTAAACAGTCAGTCCTTAGTCCTATACAGGCTAAACAGTCAGTCCCTATACCCATACAGGGTAAACAGTCAGTCCTTAGAAGTATACATTGTAAACAGTCTGTCCTTAGACCCATACATTGTAAACAGTCGGTCCCTAGACCTATACAGGGTACACCGCCAGTCCTTAGCCAAATACAGGCTAAACAGTCAATCCCTATACCCATGCAGGGTAAACAGTCAGTCCTTAGAAGTATACATTGTAAACAGTCTGTCCTTAGACCCATACATTGTAAACAGTCGGTCCCTAGACCTATACAGGGTACACCGCCAGTCCTTAGTCCTATACAGGGTACACAGTCAGTCCCTAGACCGATACAGGGTACACAGTCAGTCCCTAGACCTATACAGGGTAAACAGTCAGTCCTTAGACCTACAGGGTAAACAGTCAGTCCCTAGACCTATACAGGGTACACAGTCAGTCCCTAGACCTATACAGGGTAAACAGTCAGTCCCTAGACCTATACAGGTGAACAGTCAGTCCCTAGACCTATACAGGGTAAACAGTCAGTCCTTAGACCTATACAGGGTAAACAGTCAGTCCCTAGACCTATACAGGGTACACAGTCAGTCCCTAGACCTATACAGGTGAACAGTCAGTCCCTAGACCTATACAGGGTACACAGTCAGTCCCTAGACCTATACAGGGTAAACAGTCAGTCTCTAGTCATATACAGGGTACACAGTCAGTCCCTAGACCTATACAGTGTAACGAGAATTGGAACAAACACCAAGACCTTTCAGGCTCAATCAGACTCAGCTGAACCTTAAACAAAGTTGGAGGGACATTTCTTTCCTCATCAGGTGACATTCCCTCTCCCTTCCTTTCCTGTTTTTGCCGCTGTACTTCCCGATCAGACAGCTGTTACAAGGAGCAAGATTATTAACGAGACCATAGGCCCAAAGCTCATTGTAGTGGCTGTGTAATTCTCTACACACTGTGTCAGGTTAACAGCGCTGGCTTATCTACTCAACAGCTGGTTCAGTGGACCTCTCCCACTTCCCCTCGGCAGCAGCACTGTAAAAGGAACCGATAACTTCTGTAGTGCTTCAGAACAACCAGGAGGAAAGCCTTGCCACACCTTTCATACTGGAGTAGGAGCCAGTCATCTACACAAGCCCATTTCCAAGTACAAAATTGGATGAAGCGTCCTCGCTGCTGCTATATGGATGAACGAACATGCCTTCTGCTAAACTTTTGGCCTATCCATTGTCTCTTCACCTATTATAGAAGTTAGCACTGGGCTAATACAGGAACACGGCTAGCAAATTAATTTAGCTTTTTTTATTCTGGGCATTGAGCTCAGAATGGATTCAGGTCAAAATTGCATTGCCACAGTTTAGGTTGTATGGTCCCATATGTTCAGTGTAATAGGAATGTATGAGTAGGGCATCTCCTTGATAACCAGGCCCATTATTCTGAGATCAGAGGAAATATGACTTCTAGTTAACTCTGGTGGTTGAAAGCATTCTCTCATTCCGCAGCAGGGCAGTGTCAGAACTCTTTGATTATTGATCATTTCAGCTTGCTCTCATTCTTTTCCTCCTCGTAACATGAAGTGATAGATGATCACTTCTGGCCCAGTAGTTAATGTATACTATTAGCTCTGTATTTAAACATTATAATGTAATTGATTTACAAATTGATTTATTGATGTTAATTCAAGTGTTTCGCAAAATTAATCACACTTAATAAATGAACGTACAATATTTCATGAGCTGTTGTGTGATTGACTAATGATAGGAATTAATCAACTTGAATAAGAAATTCAAACACTTTCGTTTGGCTAATTTGTCACTTTGTTAGAGTGTTGAATGAATGGAGGAGGCTTGAAATGAACGACGGCTTCTCTAAAGAAGCAGAGAATTGCAGCGCTTCTTTTTTGGGGGGGGGAGACCTTACGTAGTTTATTAGGTACCGTACGAGCAGTGAAAAAGGCGAGCAGTCGAACTAACGCTATTAACTTATGCTTCTGTTGGTGGGCTACATTCGCCTTAACGATTGAACTCCCTTAGCTTCCCACTCCGGCTTTACCTTCTTCCAATTCTTGGCAATATCCCTAAAATAAGTACTTTATATTACTACCTTTTCCATGGCTTTGAGTAAATAGCGCAATTGTTTTGCACCCCAGAGATCCAGTTAAGTAGTTCATTAGTGGGTATCTCAAGTCTTTAAAGTATTGATCCCCCCCCCCACACCCCCCTCCCCCCTAGTCAATGGAAAAATAACAACCCGGATATAAGCTAGCTGTCCATAGCGATGGCAATATCAATTATTTAAAAAGGGCAGATTCGCTGTGGCCATGTAGCCATCAATCATAAGATATGGCAATGACAAAAAGCTGCTGCTCCTATCTGGAGAAGAGAGCAATTCTATCTGTGAGGAGGCAGGATGACCTGATGTCACTCAGATTGTTGCTCCTGCCTTTGAGCGCTGGGGTCCTCCTCTCTACCACACCATGGAATGGGTAAATGGATTCTCTGTTTACCATTGGCCTCTCTATCGAGTGCACACTTCAATTTGTCTAACAATAAAGGGGGCCAGAGTACTGGGGTTTTCACCCAAAGAATGTATGAATTTTTTATTGAATTGCATGAATTGAGTTGCAAGTGCATGGCACTACTTTTTATTTATAAATTGAATTGAGTGATTCTGTTGAACAGTGACTGGACCTGGGCCACCTCATATGTCCCTGTGGGGATAAATGACAATATCTTGCATTCAAGTGACTGCTATTTCTACTCCAACCAATAGTTACAATTGTTTGGGGGCCAATTTTATGCTTTTACATATGTGTTCCATGACATCCAACCCATTACATTGAATACCTATAATGTACATATTTATGATAAAAGTATCTATATTTTTTAATCCGGGTTTCCTGTTGCACACAACAAGTATGACTTTTGTTGGTGAGCAGAAGTGTCTGTCCGGTGCTTGGCTTACTAGGCAGTTGACTTCCCAAGACGTTGGATTTCCCCGGAGTCCCGCTCTGCTCACTGTGGATATAGGCGGTTGCAATTGACTCATTTGCGTGGCAGTAATCCATGGTAATAACGCATGTCCTTTGTCAAGTGTGGATTAAAGTAACAAACACGAGCATAGCCTGTGAGCTCACGTACCTGAGCGTTCCCCATGAGAACAACACGAGAGCATCTCAAACGAAGTCCCACCAAATGCGTGGACGTATTCTCCAAAAAAAGAAGACTTAAGAGTACTAGACGCGTCTTTTGAGTTTCAAAACGCAACTTTGATTAATAATTGATTCAATAAATCCTTGGAACACATCAAAGCCAGGAAGAGGAGGCACACCGGTGCTCCTGTGGACTGTCGGCCCGGGCAGTCAAACGGGACTTTGTTGTTTCAAATGCTTCCCCAGATCTAGAGCTTTCCCCTGCCTGCCTAACTCACAGAACTGTGATGCCCGGGCCTGACAAAGTGCTGGCAATCTCTTAATGAAACGAGACATGCAGGGATATGAATGGCCACATCTGAGGGGTAATTGCTTCAGTGCAGAAGCCTCCTACCTCGTTCCATTTAGTCTATTAGCAATTTATGGCTGGTCTCCCTCCGCTCAGCACAGGAGGGGTTTGATCTAAACTCCCAGGAGCTTTTAGGTGTGCTCAGGAGCCATTATAAAAGCCTTGAGATACGGGCGAGAATCGGTTTCACTTAGCACTGTTTTCATTCTCTTTGGGCAGTCATTCATTTATTGTCGCAGTAGAAAGGTGAGCATCACATTTTATCTCGTCAAAGGTAATTGGCTTATGGTACGACTGTACCTGTGCGGCGTTTCTTTATGTTGAGTTGTGCCGTTAGGAGACTGTTTGTCTTGGAGACGGCCAGCAGGTGCTTCGTCTCTTACCCAATTCACGGTGGGATGAACGACCAGCAAGCCTTTGAGTACTGTGCCGGTGCACAGGTCATTTATCATTGTAGTGATCAAAACATTTTCACCCTCGTGCTTATTATGACTATTCTGTATCAGACAGCATACGGGAAAACCCCACTTTCAACAACATGATCCTAGTCCCTGAACACTGACTTTAAGGATGAACGTGTCTGTTAGCCATTATATCTAGGCACTGGCCCAGACAGCGGTGCGAGGCGTGTCGCTGGTGACTGCTTGGTGGAGGAGCTCTGCTCTGTGGGGTAGAGGTGTTGGTTGTTGGTGCTATCAGAGGCCCTGGCTCTCTAATGACTCCTGTCGGCCCCCCACCGTTTGGGACGAGGATCTGTATGTGTTGTGGGTGGGGGCTCTGAGGGGCTCCCGACTGGTCCTTGGCTGGACGTGGGATGTAGCTGATAACTCAATGTGATGGCTTCCTGCCGCTCCGGCCTCGTGGCTTCCGGCGCTCAGACTGCACTCCACGAGCGCGTGGACATGTTAGCTGAGAACTGGAAATGTTTTGGAACTACTGCACGGTCTGATGTGTGGGGGATTATGAGCTCTCCAGCCTCATGAAGTAGCCTATACACTTCCAATGTCTTTGTACTGCAGTATTCTTTGCATTAGGTGCGAAGGCGCTATACAACAGTACGGGATAAAAGGATGTTTTGATACTTTAAATTGTCATCAGAGCATCAATAGTTCTTCTGGAGAGGATCATTACTGTAACACAAGGCTAAATACACTACGGTACGGTCTCTTTGTTGCAACCTGACATTTGCAGTACTGACGCATTCTCATTTTTTTAAAGCTGTAGCACACAAAAAAAGTGTTGAAGGAGTGTCAAGGAGAGATGTTTTGAGGTGGGGGCTGAACAGTAGAGAGGGAGGAGTGAAAATGACACTGTTCTAACTGTAGTCTCTGGGCTGATCTTTCCTCCTACTGTGCAGGGGCTTGGAGAGCCCACTGAGTGACAGGACTGGTCTGTGCTGTGGACCTCTCTGTCCTACCTCGACTCCACGGGGGAGCCTTAACCACCAGGCCCCTCAGAAGCGGCCCCCACCGGGAGGGCCCAGTCAGAGCCTTTCCTCCCCTGGCTGACCTCTGACACACCGAGTTTGTGCTAGGTCGCCAAAAGAGATAATGGTGGGGATTCCTCCCCAATGAAGCAGCGGGCTGTAATTGATGTGGCAGAGACGTCAGCATCAATCTGTAGCTCTGCGAGCTCTCCACTGGTCCCTCCGTAGTCTGCCTTAAGCCCCTCATCCAGATGACTTCCCGAGAGCGTCATCCAAACCCCCAGAAACTGTCCCATGTCAATTACATATGCCCTATCTGCTCCCTGTTTTGTGTAAATAATCTCCAGTAGACACCCAATAAGTGTAGTTATCTTCCCCGGCACATTCAGGGTGATTTCTTAGGGCCGCCCCACATCTGCAGAATGGAGAACGGCAGCCATATCTTCCCCTACAGAGGACTGATTATACAGGAAGTAGGTGACACTGTTGATATTTGTGTGAAGGATTCCTATCTTCCACTATGAATATCTCAGGTCCCACACTGCATAAGGATAAAGTAATCACATAGCTGTATATTGTCTGGGCCCGTCCCAGGACACCGTTACTAATTTGGGAGAAGTGGTGTGAATGTGGTCAAATTGCAAGCCCTGCACTGTCAATGTCAACAAGTTTGGTTAGAGGACAATCATCCCACAGAGGGATGTATTATAATTGTCATTGCTGCTTGTTTAACATTTCTGCTGTTATATGATGTTTCTAGAATGCAGTTCCTGGAACAAAAACGCCAAGGCACTGTGTTACACTCAAAGTGTTCCAGGCTCATTGAGCAGAGGAGCAGAGCAATTACATGTAAAGAAATAGACCATGAGGACTAAGTACTGGGTCTAATAGTGAGAATCTACATTACCTCCAGACTATTCTAATGGGGCCAGCAGTTCATTTAGGCTGGAGAATTGATTAATATGCACCGTTTTGTTCAAAGACAGGAATGACGCACAGAGGTAACCTCTCGGAGGTGAACGTAATAACGTTTGCTCTCGTTGTCCAGACAATCTGTTCAACATTTGGTCCTAGGTGCTAAGAAAGTGGCGTGAATATAGAAGTAAGTACGAAGCAGAATGTCTAATGTACCACCTCACCGTTTTTAAGATGAATTTGATTGCATCATTGGACAGACGGCAATTGGGTCCGGCAGACGCAACACGCAAAAAATGAATACTATTAGCATTTGACCAATCGAAACCATACATTACAATCACAATTAGTGCCTTTAAAAGAACGGGCTGTATGCCACACAATGTGGTACAGTGTTATTAATAGAATATAACAGAATGGAATAGAATAACTTTGTTTTTCCTGTGCGGGAACTTCTTTTTGGTAGCGGCTCACAAAACAAGCAAAGGTAAACGTATTAGGCTAAACAGTAGACCTGCTAGCAATGCCTCTTTGGAGCCAGACGTGTTCCTCTATGGAAAGAGAGAAGGCCAGTATCCGCGTAGGCGTATTTTCAAATGGAAGGCTCCAGCCCACCAAGTAATTCATTATTTATGCCTAAATATTCTAACCTAACAGTTGTGATTATTTCACAAGAGGAAGGTCAGGCGGGTGCGAAGTGGATGGAATGAAATAAGCCGTCTGTCTCTTTCCAAACAGAGTTTTGATCCTGATGCATGTAAATCTATCAAAGGGGGAAGCCACAGAAAGCACACGCGGGGTTAATCTGCTATGACTGTTGAAATTTCCATGATATGCCGGTTGAATAAAGAATTACGGTGGAATGAACCATGCTGTTTATCCAAATTATTATTTCCTCCCCCCCCCCACAATTCCACCATGAAATACAGACCTTTTGTTAGCATGCAAAATGTCCATAAACAAAAGCAAACAAGATTTTAGGGTTTATTCTTGAAAAAATGCATTGGTGAGGGAAGATGCGGAATGAATATGTTGGATTAATGTTTGCTTCCTCTTTTAAAGGAAGGTTTGAAGCTCTGCCAGATGACAATGAAGGTTAATAAAGTTGTATTTTTTAAAGCACAATTGGGACTCTCATAAGGTTGATAAAGCTCACCTTTCTGCAAGAAATGGTTAAGAATCTCAAAGCCATCAGGGGAGATTGAGTTGTGTTTTTACAGTGAATTAAAGTCAAGTCCCCCTGCAAATATATGGAGGTGGGATATTCATCACATTCTCATCCTTGAGCAAACCCACTGGCAAACATTGACAAGCCTTCCCCTTGGCCCGCCTCATATTAGACAAACTCCGTCAGACGGTACGTTTGTTGCACGTAAAGCCTGTTGATTAAACTGAATCATATGTTGCGGAAAGGTATTATGCATAAACACAGATATGAATGATAAAGAGAGGATATGAATCCATTCAATGTTGAAGGGTGGCAGTCATCCCACCTATATATATATGTACAGTCTCTCCTACTGCAGAGCTGAGCCTCATTGAATTGCAGTCCAAAGATTCAAATACAATTGTTCCTTGACT
Source organism: Oncorhynchus kisutch (assembly GCF_002021735.2). Lineage (NCBI taxonomy): Eukaryota > Metazoa > Chordata > Actinopteri > Salmoniformes > Salmonidae > Oncorhynchus > Oncorhynchus kisutch. The sequence continues at coordinate 41,086,067 of NC_034175.2, forward strand.
GCAGGTTAGGAAAGAGGAAAAACATACCCTGTCGTTTCTGTCAATTCCAATCCTACGATTTTACTTTTTTTAATTTGTTGAATTATGAATTAACAGCCTAATTTCCCCACTCATTATGGCATTATGGTAAAAGCACACTAAACATACTTTTCTGACTGGAGTTTAAGGACACAGTCCCTCACCCAATTAACTTAAAGCCCTTTTGTCAAATCACTAGGAATCTTCTCCCCTCGGGAAGACATTTTAAAAAGGCAATTGTGTCACAGTCTAATTAAGTCACCTCGTGATTGGCTGGTTCACGGTCTCTGTGACAGCTCTGACAAATACGCGGATTGGCTTCTTCTTAACCTTCTTTCACAGTTCGGACGCAGAAGTTGGAGATACACCGCCTCACCTCATCTCGCACTTACCATTTCAGTGTTTATAAAATGTCCACGAATGTGTCTGAAATGCGTCAAAAGTCCGAAAATATAACAGCTGCAAAATGTCAGGAGAAGCAGGCAGTGTCTTACCTAGATGGATGCCATTTTCACCAACGTTTAATTGATTGTAATCCTTAATCTAGGAGACATTTACACAATGCATAGATTTAGACAGAATATGACACTGAAATGAGAAAACGAAACCAATCCGCCCATAGGGTATTCGGTGGGAACAGCTGATAAAATGTTTTATGTAAATAGCGTTCCGATGACACATCATAGACGATGAATCAAATGAACTTATAGTAGAGTGAGTTGTTTGTGACTGGTGGTGACATGGAAAAGGAAACAATTAAATGCAACTATACACTCTTAAAATCTAACCAAAACCCAAGGAATTGCGTAAATAGACGATAACTAAGAACCCACCATGGATTGCATGGTTAGCCATAATTGTTTTCGTATTGCTATTCATTAGTGCATATGTGGGTGATTAAGTCACATGTCAGCGATGAGCAACCGGGTGAACTGGTCCTGATATGTCAGGCCAGAACAGGAGGAAGGAGTGAGAGAGGGGGGAAGCAGCGGTGGAAGGAACCACTGTCTTTTCCCCAGCCACAGCCACCACACAGCCACACATAAACCACCTCCCAGGCAGGTTTGAGGGGCAACCATCTTTAAATGCTTGAGCTGCTCCGACCGTGCAGCCATGACCAGATTCACAATTCTCTGCCATTATGTACACACCATCACCCCTGCTCCACATCACATCAGAGTGGCGTGGTAGCCGCTGACCCCAGGGTAGGGCTGTCTCCACTGATCCAAGTTCATCCTGCTGGGGGACCAACACACAATACAACCACAGCCAGAGTCATTTCATGCCACCAAACAAACGGACAAGTCGAAATTCAAATCGAATGCAAATGCAAATTAATTGAAAATGAATTCTGAAGATATTAAAACTGTGCCTGTTCAAACAACAATATCAATTTACAAATCACTGATTATATGAGCTTTACTGAAATCCCTTTTCTTTTTGTTATATCATGGATTTGAGAGCCTGTATGGCTAGGTAATGCGTATCCCCCTTGTCTATCTTAGTGTGGTAATTCTCTCTTCGTGTCTGTCTTCCTGTTGAGCACTTTGTCACAAGAGCACCACATCCAATATTCTGCCTGCAAGCAACTGTATTACCAAACCAAAAAGCTCCCTGAAAGTGTCATGTAAATACCAAACCATGGTTTAAGTAATAGCCTATAAAGTGATCTTTAAGTGGAGTTCTAAGCACCACCCTAATGGCTGAGTCTGCCTTTTACTGAACCACGTGGCTCTCCCTGAGTGGTGATTATGAGTCATGGGTGAAGAGGTCTTGTGTGTAGGTCAGCCTGTAAGCCTCACTTCCAGCTGCCAATCTTTACTTTGCAGGAGACTCCCGAAAGCCTTGTTCCTTATCTTGTACGTTGTCATACTCCAGGTGGTATCTGGGAAATGACGTCTGCAAAAACACTTCTTTTCTCCGCTATTTAATGCCTCCGGATATCCGAACCCCGTTCGTTCTACTGGGATTCTCACAATGGAGAACAGTGTTTCAAGGCGAGGAACAGAAATCACTACGATTTTGACGCCAGATGGCATTCACGGTATGTTCAACCTCAACGACGTTCGGACAAGGATGAAAATAGAAAGTAAACATTCCCAACGTTGGGATGATTTTCAAAAGCGAGTGGCTGCTAACTTGATTATGAAACATGGCCTCCGCAGGCAGTGTTTTGAGACAACAACAAAAAGTCCATGGTAAATTTTTAATATTTTTTTTTACAGTATATTACATGGGAACACTCATGCATGGTGCTTTTTGAATCTGGTCTTACTGTATGCGAGAGGTCAGGGGTCGGGACGTCAGGAAGTGCTGTTCATTTCACAGGGTTATGGAAAAGCAGATTCACTAGGAATACAGATCACTTAGCACAAGCCGGCGGCCGCCTTGAAGTTGCAGAGCTTTCTTCCCATTTGTTAATCACATCCTTGGGCCCGCTGAACCGTTGAGACCGTGAACATGCCGTCCCTGAATGACCAGCTTTGCCTGCTGCCAAAGAGCACTGAAACAATGATTCAGCCTCACTAGTGTGTGTGTGTGTGAGAGAGAGAGAGACATACAGAAAGAGATAGAGACAGAGAGAGAGAGAGAGAGAGAGACAGAGGAAGACAGAGACAGAGACAGAGAGAGAGAGACAGAGGAAGACAGAGAGACAGAGCGAAAGACAGACAAAGAGAGAGAGACAGAGAAAGACAGAGAGAGAGGCAGAGAGAGAGAGGCAGAGAGAGAAAAAGAGAGAGAAAGAGAGAGAGAAAAAAGAGAGAGAGAGAGAGAGAACGTCTGTCTGTTCTCTGGTTGTCTGATCAGCCCTGAGGTCCAGGAGCCTTGAGGCCTCATGATCAAAGTGCTGCCATCTGAACTCTGCCATTCCCACTCTGAACAACCAATCTCTCCCTTCACCAGGCCTAGACAGGGGACTGATGGATTTCACATTGACTCGACATTTACCACTGTACGCTATGTACAGTAATGCTCATCAAGAGGAAAATTAATAGATATTTCCAAAAGAATCATATTAGAATAAATTGGGTCTGACACTTAGGGGAAAAAAAACATTGTATTGAATTTTTTTCCTCAAAAGCAGCAACAATAGAGTCAAGATGATAGACATTGACTTTAAGCCTCTAGAGAAAATGTAGTGAAACCATTTATTAATTGCCCAACAAACTAAAAGGAATTGAACGTGTGTATCGTCGACAATCCTGATAATCACTCTGTTCTACTAAGCCTTTAATATGATTACGAGTGTGAAAATGGAGGGCAGAGAATCTGGATTACATCACAAACACTGTCGATTAATTGGAGCTGTGAATTTACATATGGATTCCCGTTTAATGTCTAACCAGCCTTTAATCCAGCCAGGCTAATGTCTGGTGCAGTTTGAAACTCCAGCGTCTTGTCACGTGATACACGGTAATTCCAAACGCGGCGATAAAATGGTGGCAATTATTGCAGCGTTCAAACTGTTAGATTTGGAAAACATTTTAGTCACGGTGGACAAAATATCATCTCCTTTTCCGCAAGGAATATCAAACTCTTTGAGTATTTTAGGGCTTTGGGCTACATGGACTCACACTGGTTAGATTAACTAAAGACTGTCATCATATTATCACAAGTTTCATCCTGTTTCCGCCTGGAGAATCATGAAATCCATCATTCCCCCACTTGGACTAGAAGGAGTAGGATAAAAATCATTAATTAATACATTAGACATGACTTTAGATAAAAGTACATCTGTTTTAGCCGGCTGTGCTTTGTAGTTGTGTTTTGATGGCTTGAATATTGCCTACAGCCAAACCTACTTGACACCCAACCGTGTGAAGCCTATTTTAAGCGGCTACAGCACAATGAGGAAGATCAATATGTGTTTGAAAAAAAACGATTTACAATCTCACAATGTAAAGTTTCACCTCGGAAAACCTCTGAGGTTACGCCCCAGTCAATCAATGAACTTGGATTCGATGTTACAGGTGTATTATATGGGGTGTTGTAGACAGCGGGGATTTTTCATTACTTATCTCCGATCAAGTTTTATTCTTTGCTATTTTCTTTTGATTTCATCTCACTCCCAACTCCTTCCTTCCTTGTTTTTCAAAGCCTTATTTTTGTTCCCGTTTCTAATAAGCTGAACCGAATCATTTTCACTTTTTTCCAGGCCGTTTCACTCTTCCAGCGTTGAATAAATGGCGACTTTATTTCCATGAAATTCTCAGATGACACAGATCTTTCTTTTGCATAAAACCATGAAGAATGTGGCTAATATCAGCGGCATTCATCTGCTAAGTGGACATTTGCATGGGGCGAGGTGCGGGGCGAAAAGAGCCACTAGCCTCCTGCAGTGACAGCGGTGCTGGGGGATGACATCTGACAGCTGTGACAGTGCTGAAGGGGGAAGCCAGGCGACTCGCCGCGCCCCTGATCCAATTATGCCACACGGCCCCCTGTCAGACCCAGCAGCTTGACTCCAGCCACTCCAAGGACAGTATTGATCTATTGTCAGGAGGACCAGTTGCCTGCCTTACTATCTAGTATCACTGAACTTTCCAACCTCCCCCCTCCTCTCCTCACACCCCCTGCCCAATCTCCTCCCAAGCACCCTCTTAAATGCCTGGTAAAACCAGGTTATGGCATTCAGGTACAGAAAGAGAGAAGAGGTCAATGGACTTGTGCGCTAAATACTCCCAAAGCTTGAGAGGGGGAGTGTGTGTGTGTGTGTGTGTGTGTGTGTGTGTGTGTGTGTGTGTGTGTGTGTGTGTGTGTGTGTGTGTGTGTGTGTGTGTGTGTGTGTGTGTGTGTGTGTGTGTGTGTGTGTGTTGTGTGTGTGTGTGTGTGTGTGTGTGTGAGAGAGAGAGAGAGAGAGAGAGAGAGAGAGAGAGAGAGAGAGAGAGAGAGAGAGAGAGAGAGATGAGGAGTGTGGTGGGGTGTGGTGTGTCTGTCCAGGCCAGGGGCTCATGTCTATAGGTACAGTACTTACCCTCTCTCCTCCTCTAATGGTCTGAGAGGATGCTGTTTCCCCCGTTTCCCTCCGCTTGTAGGAAAGTAGTTGATTTGCGATGATGAAAAGGCCATTGCAATTAGTGTGCTCCAGCTAGTTTTGCCGGGTGACGACGGAGGCGCTTGAAACAATGGCAGCTGCCAATAACTTCAGCTCACAAAGAACAGACAATTAGGCCCTGCCGGCCTGTTACCACTGTAGGTCCCAGATCTCCAGACCTTTTGACTAGCGGGCAACACAAAGCCTCCAGAGGTCAACAAGGCAATGATACTTTGTGAGGCAACAGTCCGGAGCAGAGGTTAATCAAGCCACATCCACACCCCGACATCTTGAATTTAGCCCATTCTTATTATTCTCGTCACACATGCCAAGAAAAAAAGGCAGAGAGGCAAAAGGAAAAATAGAAAAGGAGAATAGTTGCTTCTTCATGGCTTCATGTCAATTGGGAATTGCATGGAATCCTCCCTTGCGTTCCTATTGAAATGGAATAGATGATTTGCCTTTTTTTTTTTTGGAAAGCAGGGAGAATATCATTCATGAAACAAATGGATGTATTTATAATCCAGAAGGACATGTGTAACTTTCGATACGCAAACGAACACCTTTATACTGTTCCATTATAAGAAGAGACGTACTGTGCCGTAAACCACTGAATGCAGTTGCTTTACATTCCAAATCTAGTGTGATGACCTGTCTACACCAGCATGAAATTGGGCACAATCTGGAGAGAAGCTCACCGTCACGTTCATGGTACATGCCGTGTGTGTCCAATGTAGAGTGTGAATGTTATTTGTGGTCACTCATGCACTAGTTTGTGACACACATGAAGGACTGGTCTGAGGTCACGTAGAGGTGTCTTACTGATCCAAGATTCCACGAAACACATGTATTAAAAAAGCACTTATAATACAGTAGAAAACGTATAAGATTATGACATTGGACAGTGACACACTACGTAAAGCATGCATTACATCCTGTGAAACGCTCTCATTTGACCCGACCATTGACTGTCTTTCTGAAAGTGTCTGCTGTGGTTACATTACAACAGTGAGGTACTATTCAAGCAGTGTGTGTTGATCTCTCCTCTGCTGAACGCTGGTGCAGAATTAAACTGGCACATTCAGATTTGAATTGCTTACATTTTGAGAAATGTATGATGCATTCTGTGGAGGGCCAATGTGAACTTCTTGACAAGTGTTTAACCGCCCCATTAAATAATCAATGCATCCGTTTGGCTTCTGACTGTAGGAAGGCACCGGTTGAAGTGGATCCTTCCTCAGATGCGCCAGGCTTTCCAAAAGGGGGAGATTCCAATTTTAGCATCCAATTTAGCCATGTTTTCCCTCTGCTGCCATACTGAAATTCAGGAAATAGTAGAGTAAAAATAGTCTTTGTCTGCGCCAGTGGGTCGCAATAGGCTGTTGTGTTCCCCAGCCAGTCTTCAGTGCAGAAAGTGTGTTTCCTCTCTGAGCAAAGTAATCACTCATGTAATTAATTTTGAGGAAAATAACCTCGAAACTAGGAGCACCAAGTTGCCCCACTGTGATATTTGATTTAATTTATTCCAGGACCAAGGAGAAGGGATTTGGGTGCACTGCCCATGCAGAGCATAAATCAAGAGCATGTTTCAAGGAGTTGTTAGGAGGAGGACTTGCATCCATTTTTTAACATCCCAAATGTTGTCTTCTAGACCACAAACTGGGAATTATGTTACATGAAAAAAGCTCCCTCGTGACCAGTATCATATCAGTTTAGGGGGAAGTGAATTACAGACAAGCAACTTCACCGGATTTCTCAAAGTTCCGACACTTTATATCAGAGATGTCAAGAGATATCACTGATATCAGTCATAGGTCACATATTCCAAATTCCCGCAGTTTGGAAACGTATTGACAAGTGCAAGATTTTACATATGAGGCATCTAACAAAGGCCTTGTACACACTGACGTACAATGCATTTGGCGCATCGGGTTGTGACACAACAAAAAATGTCAGCTGTCTCACAACGATTGTGTCCAATGTGTTGTACTTCCATTGTACATAACCCGAGTGTGTACGGGGCCAAATATAGTCATATTGTAACCCTATATGCCCCTGAACACCCCCAAGAAAAAGATAATAATTTGATTTGGTCTCACAAAGCCAAGGAAAACATTCTCATCCAAAGCATATTTTCTGGTCATTAAAGCCAAGCTTTCTGTGCTATTATGATGCTTCACATACAACAGCATAATCAGCATGGACATAGATTCCTCCAATTCACTAATCGTTGTGGCATGTCCCAAACTGGGCAGTGGTTTCACTTTTGTAATGTGTAATAATCACAAGTGTTTTTAGAAATCCTAGTCACATCTTATATGTGAACATGCAATTTCTGCACTTCTTAAACCACAGCCATTTGTCACACCCACTGCAGTAGTTGAGCGGAGAGTGATCCCAAATGACACCATGTTCCCTATATAGTGCACTACTTTGGACCAGAGCCCTATGCTCTGGTCAAAAGTAGTACACTATATAGGGAATAGGTTGCCATTTGGGAGGCAGACAGCGACTCCTGCCAGAAGGCCCAGGAGGGAAATCAAGGATTCTGTCTTATTAATGTACACAGTGAGTGTCTAGTCCTGTCAACTAAGCTTTTATCTTATCAGGGGCTTTTAAGAACAGTTTAAAGGCTATAAACCGAACAGGACAGAGCTTGACAGAGGAGCTTGTCAGAGCATCTGTCTCCTTTAACACCTAAATAACATGTGAAATTAAATTGTATGTATTTAATTCCCTTTAATGAGTGAATTTATTTCTTTTGAAACATGTCATGGGAATGAATCCCACTCAGAACCATCCCAAGCAGACGACAGACCTTGCCATGTAAGTTGAAATAAATGTGTCTTACTTAATAGAAAGCAATGTCTTAAGTTGGGATGAAAGTCGGGAAATGGCCAGTGGTAAGGAAGACTGGACATTACATGATTGGTCTGAATACAGTTCATCTCAAATAATAACCCCAAAGAAGATTTATCTTAAAGCAGGCTACAAAAACACTGTATTATGGCCATTGAGCTGCCTGTTCTCTGATGTTGGCTAACACAATGTCAGCATGTGGTGCATATATACTGTAATTGCATGTATTCAACAGTGTTTTAACCAATGTCAAATATTGTCTCTTCGTGTGACATTTTAGAATCTGTATAAACACGAAACAATAGAATGGAATCACATCAGGGTAGACCTGGATCGGCAACTCCATGGAAAGAAATGGAGAGCAGTCTGTTTGTCCTCTTTATCCGCCTCAAGAGTTCATTTCCTTACCTCCCGCCGACCAGCAATTTAATTGTGCAGATTCCTGTCCCTAAATGAATTTACAATTTAGTCAGAACTACACCATGCATTACACCCAATCAGACAAGCACCCCCCCCCCCGCCTCTCCCCAAAAATATAATTAATAATTCATAGCCAGATAAGGAAAAAGATCTACATTTATTCCTTCTTCTCTGGCCTGCCATAAACTACCTGACAATTGTACATTAATGATTCCCAGTAAATTCCTTAAAATGGTAATTTGTCATCCTGTCAGTTCATTTGTGACCTAAAATTCCTCACTAGAGGCATCATCAAATAAATTAATCACTACCCAGGATCCATTTTCTCCCTTATGCGTGCTATTATGGCCCAGCTCTCTTGTGGTTCTCTTCATTTACATATATTTAATGGTCCAGTCGTGGTTGGTTGTGCCATGTAATGCACACATCTCATGTCAGGTGAATATTCCCACTACCATAGTCATTGTCATTCTCTCTCTCTCTCTCTCTCTCTCTCTCTCTCTCTCTCTCTCTCTCTCTCTCTCTCTCTCTCTCTCTCTCTCTCTCTCTCTCTCTCTCTCTCTCTCTCTCTCTCTCTCTCTCTCTCTCTCTCTCTCTCTCTCTCTCTCTCTCTCTCTCTCTCTCTCTCTCTCTCATCCCAATAGTGCAAAAAAAAAAAAGCTGTCTGGAATTGCAATGCTCAAGTCTTACACAGGTTTCAGACAATAGTAGCATTGATGGGCCGAATTGTTTGTAGGAAGGCATCGGTTCATCTTTGCAGCGCTGCCTGCTTCAGTCTCTAGACAGTATAAACACCTCCACGCTCCCACAGAGGTCCATAATAGAACATAATATATCAAGTCTCATGTCAGTACCAAATCTAACGTTAGACGTGTCAGTAACCCTGGATGAATAATGTAAAGAATATAATGTTCATGTAGTGAAGCCCTTGTCTGTGAGCAAGTAGGCTACTGAGGCTGCGTTTGAGACCATTGCTTTTGAGACCATTGCTTTTGAGACCATTGCGTTTGTGACCATTGTGTTTGAGACCATTGCGTTTGAGACCAGGGGCTGTATGTTAATCAAACATCTCACAGAGTAGCAGTACTAATCTAGGATAATGTTTTCCCCCTTTTAGATCACATTGAATTTGATCATAAGGACGCAGGTTGACATTTCTTGTCATGAGTCTTAGACTGGAGGCAGAGCTATGTGGTTTCCGCTAGATGGGCCAGCTTCAACTTCAAAAATTGGCTATATCGTAAAAATAGTGGTGTAGATCAGCACTTCTACCACCGGAGGTTTGTGGCACCCGAGTTGGGGAGAACGGGCATGTGGTAATGGCTGGAGCGGAATCGGGGGAATGGTATGAAATACATAAAACACATGGTTTCCAGGTGGTTTCCATGTGTTTGATGCCATTCCATTTACACCATTCCAGCCATTATTATGAGCCGTCCTCCCCTCAGCAGCCTCCACTGGATACATACGGCTTCTGTACTCAATTCTACACTTCCACCCCCCTGTATTTAAGGGTGCCATCCTTCTCTATGGCATAATCATAATTAAAGTAATTTCAATGACCCTCTGGCTACTTAAGGAAATCGTGTCTCACGCCTTAAACTCCCCACCTCTTCCCTCAACAGTTCCTCAGACTCTGTTAATGCTTTATATTTGGGAGTCCGTGCCCCCGGGTGTTAGTGTTAAACTCCACATCAAGGTTACAAGTATGAGCAGATACACAGTTTCTCAGTTTGAATTCTTAACAGAAATATCCCAATTACCTTTATGAGACGAAAACATGTCATGTTTTGACTTCCTCATTAGAGGCCACTAACACTTAGATAACATGTGAATATGCTGCGAGCATTAGCACACAAGACATCAGCATAGTCGTCAACAGACCCAGACATCCTGTTCAAACCTCAAGTGAAATTAACATAACACAAAAGGCTAATTGTCGGAGCTGATGCAAACGGCAAATGTGTCACTTAGCACAGTTGCTAAATGCTTTGTCACTTAGACCCGTACTGCTGAGGGGAAGTCCGTAGCCTAACTCTCTAACGGAAAGGAGAGAGGTTTGTATGGATATAAACTGAGAAGAGTTAGTACCCGAGTGAACACGTCATCTTTTATTGTTAAGCTTTAGTACTGGAGAGTACACACCCCCTGTGTGGCAAATAAGGACTCATCTAGCACAGTGATCAAGGAAGCTTCTGATGTCATAGAGCACATTTTATAGGGGTGACCAATAAAAGCAGGCCAGAAGAGAAAAGAGCATCCAGGAAATGTTAGAAGTGTAGATTGGCCTAACCTGGCTACTGCCTTGCAATAAAGTCTGGCATTTGTGAGTAGCAGGGAGGCTGTGGAGGGTGATACCTCTTTGGGCAGTGCAGGAGCTGTCCTTTGGACTTTTGCTTTGTGGTGTAAGTCCGAAAAGATCGTTAAGACTTCAGAACATAGGCATAAAACAGAGAGTAGACCACCACTGGGCGATTTCGTCTGGGTTTCTGCATTTTGGGAATGACTTTTTAAATGTGCTACATGAAATAAATGGCAATATTGGGCAATGATGCTGGTAAGCTTTACGCAGTGTCCTTTTGGTGATGTTGTTCTAAAAGTTGGATACAAGGTAGATTTTTACTATGACGGGAGGTATTTGTATAAAATACACTCTACAAAATAAAAAAGAAGCCCAATAGCTTACTGTATTGTCATGTTGCAACTTCAGAATAAAACGTCTATTATTGCTCCACCAATTATTTACCATCACCTCCGGTGTATATGTACTTTATTAGTGATGCTTTGTTCTCTCTGGTGAGACGATTACACGCTGTCCTTCACAGCCCTTATTTGCAGAATAAACAAACTTGATCTTCCATTGTTCCATAAAACAATTTCATGCCTTTTGAATTTAAATACTTTTCTCTTTAAAACACTCTTCTCTGCCTTTTTTATTTTTTATTTTTTTTACCTTTCTTGTAATGCAATTGAGCCTTAAATTAAAAAGAGACTGCTCGACCTTGTAGGTTTTCCACATGAATCTAGATGTAATATTAATCTCAAATTACGTTTTCCTATGAATTAAAAGTAAACCACGTATTGTATGGTACATTATCTCGCTAACAGCCCCATGTGGAGATTATGAAGTGGAAAACTAATGGCGTAGACTTTTAGCATTTCGTTTTCGACCGAGTCATTTGCATATCTGGGAGAGGACGTTGATGTATTGTGCAAGTAAGCAGAACTCTGTATCCATGTTTTTTTTTGTTTGTTTTACTAGTGACTTGAAAAGAGAAACTTTTCTCCCCTCAGCTAGATGAGGTAATGAGATTCCGGGTGCCCTCTATTATGGCGAGGATGAGAAATCTGATTATTAAGGAGAGGCATGTGACAGTAAGAAAAATCGGTTTACTTTTTCTTCCATCACCCCAAGAAACAAAGGTGACCCCACGTTCTGTTCATTAAATCTCCCCTCCTCTAATTTATCAAGGTAAACTATCATACAGTTTCTGCTGAGCTATCCATAAACAAGCAAACTTGTTTAGGTATGCCTGAAAAGGACACAGGATTCGGGTGTAATTTCTACATACTGAATGTGGCTTAATTCACTTTTCCTCCAGCACAATGGCTCCTTGTGTACAGTAACAGAGTGGAAGGTGATATTTTTATGCAAGGTTCAAGGAAATGAAGACAAAATATGTTCTGTGCAAACAGCTGACATTTAATTGTGTCAAGGACACACAGTCATAACAGATATAGCTCCCTGGATCCAAATACCACTGGAATTATTTTTCACACTTTGAAGTAATTTTCCTCATATATGGTTGAAGTATTATGCCCCAAAGAAACCCTGGAAATACCTGAGCAGACTGATTTGATTTGAAGAGATGAAATGAGTCGTCTTGGATGAGCACGTGGTCATCGTGGCAGTAATTCTGTCAGGGTTCAACCTGCTGTCCATTTGTCAGAGTGGGCTGGTTTGTAATAATGTGTGAGGTACGGCAGTTTCGATCATAAGATATTGCCATGTTATTCTATTAAATTAAATTAAATACAAATTATTTGTCAAATGCTTCGTAAAACAACAGGTGTAGACTATTCAGTGAAATGGTTACTAACGGGCACTTTCCAACAACACGGAGAAAAAATATATAAATGTTAGAAAATAATAATAACAATAAAATAATAACAATAATTTATTTGACTTATATAGCACTATTCATTATATAAATACATCTCAAAGAACTGTAACTCAACGACAACAACAACAAAACAATTTATGAGTTAATAGACGGTCAAGAGACTGAAGGTGGAGAATGTTCATGGTTGAAGTGAGGTCATGCTTCACCATAGGAATGGTGCCAGGTTTCCTCCAGATGTGATGCTTGGCATTCAGGCCAAAGTGTTCAATAATGGTTTCATCAGACCGGAGAATTTTGTTTCCCTTTAGGTGCCTTTTGACAAACACCAAGTGGGCTGTCATGTGCCTTTTACTGAGGAGTGGCTTCCGTCTGGCCACTCTACCATAATGGTCCTCAGTCAGAGGAACCATCGGGTTCTTGGTCACCTCCCTGACCAAGGCCCTTCTCCCCCGATTGCTCAGTTTGGCCGGGTGGCCAGCTGTAGGAAGAGTCTTGGCGGATCCAAACTTCTTTCATTAAGAATGATGGAGGCCAATGTGTTCTTGGGGACCTTCAATGCTACAGAAATGTTTTGGTACCCTTCCCAAGATCAGTAACTCGACACAATCCTGTCTCGGAGCTCTACGGACAATTCCTTTGACCTCATGGCTTGGTTTTTGCTTTGACATGCACTATTAACTATGGGACCTTATATAGACAGGTGTGTGCCTTTCCAAATCATATCCAATCAATTGAATTTAGCACAGGTGGACTCCAATCAAGTTGTAGAAACCTCTCAAGGATGGTCAATGGAACAGGCTCAATTTTGAGTCTTATAGCAAAGAGTCTGAATACTTATGTAAATAAGTTATTTCAGTTTTTTTTATTTTGAATACATTTGCAAAAATGTATAAAAACCTGTTTTCGCTTTGTCATGAGGTAGTGTGTAGATTGATGAGGATTTTTTCTAAATCGCTTTTAGAATAGGGCTATAACGTAACAAAATGTGGAAAAAGTCAAGGGGTCTGAATACTTTCCAAATGCACTGTATAGGTAGGGATAGTTAGTTCGTTTTTTTTTTTTTTTTACCTGGATAACACTCGCCAGGCCAGCTTCCCTGCCCCATCCACCGCTGCCCCCTGGACACTGATCTCTTGGCTACATAGCTGATGCACGCTGGACTGTCCATTAATCACGGTACTCCATTCTGCTTGTTTGTTCTATCTGTTGGCCCCGTTGCCTAGTCTACGCCATTTTACCTGCTGTTGTTGTGCTAGCTGATTAGCTGTTGTCTCACCTACTGTTTTAGCTAGCTTTCCCAATTCAACACCTGTGATTACTGTATGCCTCGCTGTATGTCTCTCTCAAATGTCAATATGCCTTGTATACTGTTGTTCAGGTTAGTTATCATTGTTTTAGTTCACAATGGAGCCCCTAGTTCCACTCTTCACGCCCCTGATAACTCCTTTGTCCCACCTCCCACACATGCGGTGACCTCACCCATTACCACCAGCATGTCCAGAGATACAACCTCCCTCATCATCACCCAGTGCCTGGGCTTACCTCCGCTGTACCCGCACCCCACCATACCCCTGTCTGCGCATTATGCCCTGAATATATTCTACCATGCCCAGAAACCTGCTCCTCTTATTCTCTGTCCCCAACGCTCTAGGCGACCAGTTTTGATAGCCTTTAGCCGCACCCTCATACTACTCCTTCTCTGTTCCGCGGGTGATGTGGAGGTAAACCCAGGCCCTGCATGTCCCCAGGCACCCTCATTTGTTGACTTCTGTGATCGAAAAAGCCTTGGTTTCATGCATGTCAACATCAGAAGCCTCCTCCCTAAGTTTGTTTTACTCACTGCTTTAGCACACTCTGCTAACCCTGATGTCCTTGCTGTGTCTGAATCCTGGCTCAGGAAGGCCACCAAAAATTCAGAGATTTCCATACCCAACTATAACATCTTCCGTCAAGATAGAACTGCCAAAGGGGGCGGAGTTGCAGTTTACTGCAGAGATAGCCTGCAAAGTAATGTCATACTTTCCAGGTCCATACCCAAACAGTTCGAACTACTAATTTTGAAAATTACTCTCTCCAGAAATAAGTCTCTCACGGTTGCCGCCTGCTACCGACCCCCCTCAGCTCCCAGCTGTGCCCTGGACACCATTTGTGAATTGATCGCCCCCCATCTAGCTTCAGAGTTTGTTCTGTTAGGTGACCTAAACTGGGATATGCTTAACACCTCGCCAGTCCTACAATCTAAGCTAGATGCCCTCAATCTCACACAAATCATCAAGGAACCCACCAGGTACAACCCTAACTCTGTAAACAAGGGCACCCTCATAGACGTCATCCTGACCAACTGGCCCTCCAAATACACCTCCGCTGTCTTCAACCAGGATCTCAGCGATCACTGCCTCATTGCCTGTATCCGCTACGGAGCCGCAGTCAAACGACCACCCCTCATCACTGTCAAACGCTCCCTAAAACACTTCTGTGAGCAGGCCTTTCTAATCGACCTGGCCCGGGTATCCTGGAAGGACATTGACCTCATCCCGTCAGTTGAGGATGCCTGGTCATTCTTTAAAAGTAACTTCCTCACCATTTTAGATAAGCATGCTCCGTTCAAAAAATGCAGAACTAAGAACAGATACAGCCCTTGGTTCACCCCAGACCTGACTGCCCTCGACCAGCACAAAAACATCCTGTGGCGGACTGCAATAGCATCGAATAGTCCCCGTGATATGCAACTGTTCAGGGAAGTCTGGAACCAATACACGCAGTCAGTCAGGAAAGCTAAGGCCAGCTTCTTCAGGCAGAAGTTTGCATCCTGTAGCTCCAACTCCAAAAAGTTCTGGGACACCGTGAAGTCCATGGAGAACAAGAGCACCTCCTCCCAGCTGCCCACTGCACTGAGGCTAGGTAACACGGTCACCACTGATAAATCCATGATTATCGAAAACTTCAATAAGCATTTCTCAACGGCTGGCCATGCCTTCCGCCTGGCTACTTCAACCTCGGCCAACAGCTCCGCCCCCCCCCGCTGCTCCTCGCCCAAGCCTCTCCAGGTTCTCCTTTAACCAAATCCAGATAGCAGATGTTCTGAAAGAGCTGCAAAACCTGGACCCGTACAAATCAGCTGGGCTTGACAATCTGGACCCTCTATTTCTGAAACTATCTGCCACCATTGTCGCAACCCCTATTACCAGCCTGTTCAACCTCTCTTTCATATCGTCTGAGATCCCCAAGGATTGGAAAGCTGCCGCAGTCATCCCCCTCTTCAAAGGGGGAGACACCCTGGACCCAAACTGTTACAGACCTATATCCATCCTGCCCTGCCTATCTAAGGTCTTCGAAAGCCAAGTCAACAAACAGGTCACTGACCATCTCGAATCCCACCGCACCTTCTCCGCTGTGCAATCTGGTTTCCGAGCCGGTCATGGGTGCACCTCAGCCACACTCAAGGTACTCAACGATATCATAACCGCCATCGATAAAAGACAGTACTGTGCAGCCGTCTTCATCGACCTTGCCAAGGCTTTCGACTCTGTCAATCACCATATTCTTATCGGCAGACTCAGGAGCCTCGGTTTTTCGGATGACTGCCTTGCCTGGTTCACCAATTACTTTGCAGACAGAGTTCAGTGCGTCAAATCGGAGGGCATGCTGTCTGGTCCTCTGGCAGTCTCTATGGGGGTGCCACAGGGTTCAATTCTCGGGCCGACTCTTTTCTCTGTGTATATCAATGATGTTGCTTTTGCTGCGGGCGATTCCCTGATCCACCTCTACGCAGACGACACCATTCTATATACCTTCGGCCCGTCTTTGGACACTGTGCTATCTAACCTCCAAACAAGCTTCAATGCCATACAACACTCCTTCCGTGGCCTCCAACTGCTCTTAAACGCTAGTAAAACCAAATGCATGCTTTTCAACCGGTCGCTGCCTGCACCCGCATGCCCGACTAGCATCACCACCATGGATGGTTCCGACCTAGAATATGTGGACGTCTATAAGTACCTAGGTGTCTGGCTAGACTGCAAACTCTCCTTCCAGACTCATATCAAACATCTCCAATCGAAAATCAAATCAAGAGTCGGCTTTCTATTCCGCAACAAAGCCTCCTTCACTCACGCCGCCAAGCTTACCCTAGTAAAACTGACTATCCTACCGATCCTCGACTTCGGCGATGTCATCTACAAAATGGCTTCCAACACTCTACTCAGCAAACTGGATGCAGTCTATCACAGTGCCATCCGTTTCGTCACTAAAGCACCTTATACCACCCACCACTGCGACTTGTATGCTCTAGTCGGCTGGCCCTCGCTACATATTCGTCGCCAGACCCACTGGCTCCAGGTCATCTACAAGTCCATGCTAGGTAAAGCTCCGCCTTATCTCAGCTCACTGGTCACGATGGCAACACCCATCCGTAGCACACGCTCCAGCAGGTGTATCTCACTGATCATCCCTAAAGCCAACACCTCATTTGGCCGCCTTTCGTTCCAGTACTCTGCTGCCTGTGACTGGAACGAATTGCAAAAATCGCTGAAGTTGGAGACTTTTATCTCCCTCACCAACTTCAAACATCAGCTATCTGAGCAGCTAACCGATCACTGCAGCTGTACATAGTCTATTGGTATATAGCCCACCCTTTCTCACCTACCTCATCCCCATACTGTTTTTATTTATTTACTTTTCTGCTCTTTTGCACACCAATATCTCTATCTGTACATGACCATCTGATCATTCATCACTCCAGTGTTATTCTGCAAAATTGTAATTATTTGCCTACCTCCTCATGCCTTTTGCACACATTGTATATAGACTCCCCCTTTGGTTTCTACTGTGTTATTGACTTGTTAATTGTTTACTCCATGTGTAACTCTTTGTTGTCTGCTCACACTGCTATGCTTTATCTTGGCCAGGTCGCAGTTGCAAATGAGAACTTGTTCTCAACTAGCCTACCTGGTTAAATAAAGGTGAAATAAAAATAAATAAAAAAGAGGAGTTGTGTGGACCATGATAGTTCGTTAGTGATGTGGACACCAAGGAACCTGAAGCTCTCGACCTGCTCCACTACAGCCGCATCGGTGTGGATGAAAACTTAATGATGGTGTTGGAGTCATGGGTAAACAGGGAGTACAGGAGGGGACTAAGCACGCACCCCTGATGGGTCCTCATTTTGAGAGTCATCGTGGCAGATATGTTGTTACCTAGCCTCACCACTTAGGGGTGGCCCATCAGGAAGTCCAGGATCCAGTTGCAGAGGGAGGTGTTTAATCCAAGGGTCTTTGGCTTAGTGATGAGCTTGGAGGGCTCAATAGTCTTGAACACTGAGTTGTAGTCAATAAACAGCATTCTCACATAGGTGTTCCTTCTGTACAGGTGGGAAAGGGCAGTGTGGAGAGCAATAGATATTGTGCCATCTGTTGATCTGTTGGTATGTGAATTGCAGTATGTGAATTGGAGTGTGTCCAGGGTGTCTGGGATGATGGTATTGATAAGCAGTTCATGGCTGCAGATGTGAGTGCTACCCGGCGATAGTCATTTAGAAAGATTACCTTGGCGTTCTTGGGCACAGGGACTATGGTGGCCTGCTTGAAATATGTAGGTATTACAGACTGGGTCAGGAAGAGGTTGAAAATGTCAGTGAAGACACTTGCCAACTAGTCTGCGCATGTTCTGAGTACTCGTCCTACTAATCCGTCTGGCCCTGCGTCATTGTGAATGTTAACCTTTTTAAAGGTATTACCCACATCGGGTTACAGAGAGTGTGGTCACACAGTCATCCGAAACAGCTGCTGCTCTTATGCATAGTTCAGTGTTGCTAGACGCAATGCGCGCATAGAAGGTTTTTAGCTCATCTGGTGGGCTCACGTCACTGGACAGCTCGCGGCTGGGTTTCCCTTTGTAATCTATGATAGTTTGCAAGCCCTGCCACATCTGACGAGTGTCAGAGCCGGTGTAGTAGTATTCGATCTTGCTCTTGTTTTGATGCATTGCCTGATTGATGGTTCATCGGAGAGCATAGCAGTATTTCTTATAAGCACCTGGATTATCGTTCTGCTCCTTGAAAGCGGCAGCTCTAGCTTTTAGCTCAGTGTTGCCTGTAATCCATGGCTTCTGGTTCAGATATGTACTTACAGTCACTATAGGGACAACTTCATCGATGCACTTATTAATGAAGCCGGTCAGTTGACTGATGTGGTAAACCCCTCTATGCCGTCGGATGAATCCCGGAACATATTCCAGTCTGTGCTAGCAAAACAGTCATATAGCTTAGCATCCGCTTTATCAGACCACTTCCTTATTGAGCACAGCAATGGTACTTCCTGTTTGAGTTTATGCATGTAGGCAGGAATCAGGAAGATAGAGTTATGGTCAGATTTGCCAAATGGAGGGCGAGGGACAGCTTTGTATGCACCTCTGTATGTTGAATAAAGGTGATCTAAAGTTTTTTTGCCTCAAGTTGCACAGGTGACATGCTTATAGAAATGCGATAAACCTGATTTCAGTTTTCCTGCATTAAAGTCACCGGCCACTAGGGGCGCCGTCCTCTGGTTGAGAATTTTCTTGTTTGCTTATGGTCCTACGCAGCTCGTTGAGTGCAGTCTTAGTGCCAGCATCGGTTTGTGATGGTAAAAAGACAGCTACGAAAAATGTAAATGAAAACTCTCTTGGTAAATAGTATGGTCTACAGCTTATCATGAGGTATTCTAACTGACGAGCAGAACCTCCTTAATATTAGAGATTGAGCAAAATATGTTGTTGACAAAGAGAACCCACCCCCTCTGAGCTTCCCTGACTCAGCCATATTGTCCTGCTTATGTATAGTAAAACCAGATAGATTTATGTCTTCGTTCAGCCACGACTCGGAGAAACGTAGGATTTTGCAGTTCTTCAGATCACGTTGGTAGGATCATCTCGAATGGGGCTCATCCAGTTTATTCTCCAGTGATTGAACATTTGCCAATAGAAAAGGAAGGTGATTTATCCACACTCCGACGTAGTCCAATCAGGTATCCCGGACGTCGGCCTATATAGAGCCGCCTCCTCCGAGAATTTGGGTCTGATCCTCGATGATCAATATGTCTTTAAAGTGTCAATATGTCTTTAAATCAAAGTTAGTGATACAGTTGAAGTCGGAAGTTTACATAGACTTAGGTTGGCGTCATTAAAACTAGTTTTTCAACCACTCCACAAATTTCTTGTTAACAAACTATAGTTTCGGCAAGTCGGTTAGGACATCTACTTTGTGCATGACACAAGTCATTTTTCCAACAATTGTTTACAGACAGATTATTTCACTTATAATTCACTGTATCACAAATCCAGTGGGTCAGAAGTTTACATACACTAAGTTGACTATGCCTTTAATATGGCTAGGCGTCCCGCTGGCGGCACACCTCGATAACATCCGGTGAAATTGCAGAGTGCGAAATATATAAATATATATAAATATATATATTTAACATTCATGAAAATACAAGTGTTATACATCAAAATAAAGCTTAACTTCTTGTTAATCCAGCTTCTATGTCAGATTTCAAAAAGGCTTTATGGCGAAAGCACACCATGCTATTATCTGAGGACGGCACCCCGCAAGCAAAAGCATGAAAAACATATTTCAGCCTGGCAGGTGCACCACGAAAGTCAGAAATAGCTATGTAATAAATGCCTTAACTTTGACGATCTTCTTCTGTTGGCACTCCAAAAGGTCACAGATACATCACAAATGGTCCTTTTGTTCGATAATGTCCTCCTTTATATCCCCAGAAACTCAGTTTAGCTGGTGCGCTTCAGTCAATATTCCACCGGTTTCCCTCCATCAAAATGCATACAAAATTAATCCCAAACGTTACTAATAAACTTCTCCAAACAAGTCAAACAACGTTTATAATCAATCCTCAGTTACCCTAATAGATAAATAAACAATAAAATTTAAGACGGAGAATCATTGTCTTTACCGGAGATAAACAACAAAGAACGCGTTCTCATCCACGGGCATGAAACTTCTACAGCCAAAATGGGAGCCACTTAGAAAAACTACAAATTCTAGCAAAATTTTCCGCAAACAAGCCTTAAACCCTTTCTAAAGACTGTTGACATCTAGTGGAAGCCCTAGGAACTGCATTCTGGGAGGATTTCCCTTCATAATAGACATGACAGCCATTGAAAACAGTGGTAGGCTGAATTAATTTTGGGGGGGATGGTTTGTCTTCGGGGTATCGCCTGCCATAAAAGTTCTGTTATACTCACAGACATTATTTTTAACAGTTTTAGAAACTTTAGAGTGTTTTCTATCCAAATCTAGCTTCTGGGCCTAGCTTCTGGGCCTGAGTAACAGATAGTTTACTTTGGGCAGGCTTTTCATCAGGACGTCAAAATACTGCCCCCTAGCTCAAAGAGGTTTTAAACAGCTTGGAAAATTCCAGAATATCATGTCATGGCTTTAGAAGCTTCTGATAGGCCAATTAACATCATTTCAGTCAATTCGAGGTGTTCCTGTGGATTTATTTCAAAGACTACCTTCAAACTCAGTGTTCTCTTTGCTTGACATCATGGGAAAATATTTAAAAAATCAGCCAAGACCTCAGAACCAAAAATTGTAGACCACAGGTCTGGTTCATCCATGGGAGCAATTTCCAAATGCCTGAAGGTACCACGTTCATCTGTACAAACAATAATAAGTATAAACACCATGAGACCACGCAGCTGTCATACTGCTCAGGAAGGAGACACGTTCTGTCTCCTAGAGATGAACATACTTTGGTGCGAAAAGTGCAAATCAATCTCAGAACAACAGCAAAGGACCTTGTGAAGATGCTGGAGGAAACAGGTACAAAAGTATCCATATCCACAGTTAAACGAGTCCTATATCGACAAAACCTGAAAGTCCGCTCAGCAAGGAAGAAGCCACAGCTCCAAAACCGCCCAAAAACTACGGTTTGCAACACATGGGGACAAAGATTGTACAAAGATTGTACTTTTTGGAGAAATGTCCTCTGGTTTGATGAAACAAAAATATAACTGTTTGGACATAATGACCATTGTTATGTTTGGAGGAAAAACGGGGAGGCTTGCAATCCGAAGAACACCATCCCAACCGTGAAGCACGGGAGTGGCAGCATAATGGTGTGGGGCTGCTTTGCTGCAGGAGGGACTGGTGCACTTCACAAAATAGATGGCATCATGAGGGAGAAGATTATGTTGATATATTGAAGCAACATCAAGACATCAGTCAATAAGTTAAAAGCTTGGCCGCAAATGGGTCTTCCAAATGGACAATGACCCAAAGCATACTTCCAAGGTTGTGGCAAAATGGCTTAAAGACAACCAAGTCAGGGTATTGGAGTGGCCATCACAAAGCCCTGACCTCAATCTCATAGAAAATTTGTGGGCAGAACTGAAAAAGTGTGTGCGAGCAAGGAGGCCTACAAACCTGACTCAGTTACACCAGCTCTGTCAGGAGGAATAGGCCAAAATTCACCCAACTTATTGTGGGAAGCTTGTGGAAGGCTACCCGAAACGTTTCACCCAAGTTAAACAATTTAAAGGCAATGCTACCAAATACGAATTGAGTGTATGTAAACTTCTGACCCACTGGGAATGTGATGAAAGAAATAAAAACGGAACAAAATAATTTCCTCTACTATTATTCTGACATTTCACATTCTTAAAACAAAGTGGTGATCCGAACTGACCTAAGACAGGGAATTTTTACTTGGATAAAATGTTCAGGAATTGTGAAAAACTGAGTTCAAATGTATATGGCTAAGGTGTATATACATTTCTGACTTCAACTGTAGCCCTTCTGATGTCTAGAAGCTCTTTTCCGTCATAGGAAGCATTGGCAGAAACATTATGTACAAACAAGCGCAACAAAATACACAATATAGCACAATTGGTCAGATGCCCCTAAAACGAACACCATTCTCTCCGTCGCCATTAGCAAGGGGCAGGTTATTTCTGGAGAGTACCATCTTCAAATGCCAAATCAAGGATTATTCAATTAATCCAATGTTTTTATTTTTTGCCTTGTACGGCCCACGGTCTTCATCACATCAAGCACTGGTTGCATCCCAAATGGCACCCTATTGCCTATGTAGTGCACTACTTTTGACCAGGTCCCATAGGGCTCTGGTTAAAAGTAGCACACAATATATTGGTACGTACAGTACTGTGTCCAGCTTCAGTACATTGTGGTCTCTTATTTGCAGGGCATATTCAGATGTGACTAGGGCCATAGGGCTCTGGTCAAATGTACCGCACTATGTAGGGAATAAGGTACAATTTGGGAAGCAGATAATGTTATGTACAGTACTGTATGTCCAGCATCAGTACAGTGTGGTCTCTTTCACATGGAGGTGGGGCCATATTGACATGTGATGTTTAGATGTCATTGCATGTCATTTTCAAAGCTTTCACCCTTGGAATAATTGTAAGGAAATTCCCCCCCTCCTGCCACCAATGTCTGGGGAGGGGATTGTTAATAAGGGCTATTTAGGGTCTGTTTGGCGTGGGGGGAGGCCTAGAGAGATGTGTGAAATGTCCCACACATCAGCTAGCTGAGTCAGTGGCTTCTATGCCCTGCACCTCCCTCCCTCCCTTCACCCAAATGTCACATGGACTCACATCGCCCGAGACATGAGTGGCCCTGGTACTGCTCAGCAAACAAAAAGGGAGAATAGTTACACAAAGCACTGGTCTCTGCTTGTGTAATGGAATTCATGCGTCTGTGTATAACCATAAAGGGTAGAACCTTTTTGAAGGGTCCTTTGATCAGAAACACACTGAAACAAAATGTGGTTCTATATAGAGCCTTCAGGTGTGCATATGATGCAAGCATAGAACCTTTATGGGTTATATCTAAAACCTTTTTTTCTAAGAGTATACTGTACTCATAAAGTCCTGCCCCAAAGCCCTTGCCGCTATATCCCTAAATGCTTTAAAAATGTTTACAATTAGGTGGGAGCAGTCTAACTTTCCAATCGGTTCCAGTGTTTACCCAAACACTAATACAGCAGTCTAATTGTTATGCTTTAATCCCATTGCGAGATGCTTAGGCACCCAAGTCTGCAGGTGCGGGTGAGAAATTGGCATTTATTTTGAACCAGTAATCACAACAGCAACCTATCTCTGCTGCCTTTGGCTCCTGACGGAGGGTGTGATGCGCACAGCAGGCTCAAAAAGCTATGCTCTCAGTTCAAATGAGCCGGCTTAGCAAGCATAGCCGCTGAGACCCTCCGACGACAAAAAGCCTGTGTGTAATTAATATGCACGGTGAAATGCTCCCCGCGCGGCCGCTAAAGCGATTGGAATCATGCACATGGAAAATGTAATTGCGGATTCTGCATGGTGGACGTCGCAGTCAAATTGCGTCTGATTGCGCGGGAGGTTCCAAGTGTTTTTTAAATGTCCTTTAAGATTGAGGTGAAGGCTTGTTCTTCTAAGATGCATATTAATCTTAAAACTGGACATTTCTCCAACGTAGGCGCTCAGTTGGGGGGACCCTATGACCAACAGAGTTCATTTTAATACCAGTGGGCAATTACACTATCAAATGATATCCTGAAATTAAATCATATATACAGTTAATTAATTTAACCACCACATTTAAAGAAGTAATGCTTCATTCATTCCAAACTTTAGTTTTTTCTAATGTCGCTAAGGATAAGGAAGGTGATACTTATTTCTCTTTGTGTGTGTGTGTGTGTGTGTGTGTGTGTGTGTGTGTGTGTGTGTGTGTGTGTGTGTGTGTGTGTGTGTGTGTGTGTGTGTGTGTGTGTGTGTGTGTGTGTGTGTGTGTGTGTGTGGTGTGTGTGTGTAGATCATACAAATGATCAGACAAATCCAATGTTCTGACATTTCCCTGTCTTCTTTTGTTTGTTCTACACCCCTAAAGTAGATTGGAGTTGTTTGATTAGAATCAGTATCGCTAGTTCATTGTGATCTGACAAACACTTAAACATATCTCCAAGTCATAAGTTATGATTAGCTCATATAAGACATAGAAAACAAATATCAACCTCTGAAAATGAAATACTTTCCAAAATAGACTATGTATTGTTCTTCCTTGGGGTAAAATATCTAAGTCCTAAGATCAGGTTTGCTCAAAAATAAATGAATGCTGAATGTCTTAAGGGTCTTGGAATATATTAGATTCTCTTGCAATTTGCAGGTAGGCTACATAAAGAATTTGCACAAATACTGATTATTCCTACAAAATTCACCCTTTCCAAATATTGACTTAATTAATGATATATGGCCACTATTGTTTCACATTTTATAATGAATGTACATTACTGTACTGTCACTGAGTCCATTTTGACAAATAGGTAGGCGGATGGATGAAAAAAAATATACACCCATGGCTGCCAAGGGGTCAGATTCTGAATTAATTGAGGAAAATGAATTCAGCCGTAATAGGCACTGACAACAGACCATGGCAATTTTGATGATGATGACTGATGGCTGAAGCCATAGTAAAATGTATGACAAATAACGCTGTTTTTTTATTCCCTGCCAATTTGGAGCATGTGAGAACATAAACCAAAAAAGTGAAAATCTCCTTAAATGTGTATAATCATGACACAGTTATATATTGGTTATATTGCCCTTTATCTTTACCCTGAAAGGCTATTGTTTAATAAGGCTGTTCTTTTCCATGTAGACCCATGTTGTTGATGATGGTGCTGGAGCTGTTTAGCACTTTGCTGATTTCAGGGAGGCACGGCGAGCACCCCTGGGGTGGCGTCATCACCGACTTGTGTGGGAGGGAAGGGGCCCTATCACAGCTCCCCATCATGCCCCTGCAGTCAGTGCTTTTGACAGAGCGGTAAATGTTGATCAGATAGCCGTGTGGAGTCATTGCTTACACGTGTCACAACCACCATCCATGGTCACGTCAGTGCCACGCTGGGTGGCGGAGCGAGTGGAGGGAGCTGGGTGGAGGGAGCACGGGGCCCTGTGGACCTGGCTGGGTCTCTGCTGACATTCACCCAGCATGGGGGCCAGGGTGGCTCAGCCCCAGCTCCAGTACCAGTCCCTGACTCAGTCTCTTCTCCCTGGGCCCCGGAGCCTAATGCTAGCAGCTTGAACACGGGGGGGACGCAGGTGCTGCCATTCTCTGTTACCTTTATTGTACCCCCTGGTGTGACAGTCCAAGATCGCCTCTCTTTTGGATACCTTCTCATATTCCAACTCCGAGCACAACTCTTTTATACGCGTAATAAGAGGTTTAAAGGTGTTGACTGTTTCTTAGAATTTAAAAAAATGGACGTGAGTTCATAGAGATTGTAGTTCCTACTCTTCTTGAGCAATTTGCTATATTTTGTCATTGTTACATTCATGTGGACAATAAACCTCTGGTAACTCATTGAGTTGAATATCCTTTATATTCAGAGACAGTAACAGCCGGTGAGAAACAATGTATACACTCTACGTTGGATTAAATCAATGGAATAAGTGTCATTTGTTGGTGTCACACAATGAAAAATGGACGAGGCTGGTTTGTAAAGCAGGACGTCATGTTGGAACGGATTGATTTATTGGTTCTTTCGGCTGGGCACTAGTATCTTCCCACTCAGGGCATCAGAAACGTACCAAACAAGGCTGGATTCTGTCACACAGGCATGGCAACTAAATAGTTTCACTCACAGGGGTGTCCCTTTGGCTAAGCCATTCTCTACCAGAGAGATACGCTATAATTACACCCAGAGGATCTTGCAGCCCATATCGTTTGCTTGTGTCTCTCCTTGAGCATAGTCCTCTGTGCCATCTCAAGTAGGAGAGGGTAGCAATATGTAATCGCTGGATGTCAACCACAACATCGGTCACAGCCTCTGCTTTTCTAGTACGTTTTGCAGCGTTGTCAGTGTGTTACAAATCAGTTAATGCTCTCCTCTTGAGTTTAAAAAAAAAATAATTCAAACAGTTGCCCCATTGATTGGATAAATCGGATCCTTAAAGAGCAAGACAAACATTGTTTTGATTTACCCTGGAAATGTCTTTGTCCCAATGGCTAAAACAATAACGTTGAGCCCATGTGGGTTTACAGTTACAATACTTGTGCAGCACACTTACCCGTACGTTAGTATTCCTAAGGGCAAGCTGATGTGTTTTTGATAGCAGTGAGACAAAGGGGCGATCTCTCACAGCATTGGCCACTGTGTCGCTTGGCTCTTAAGATTTCTCAGTGACCTTTCATGCGCTCTAGTGCAGTGTGCTACATGGCTTGACAAGTCTTCTCCAAAGGTGTGATGCAACAATTGGATTTCCTCCTCCATGGATAATCAACTGCTTTGACCCGACAAGTGCATGTGGTGCAGTGCTAGTGTCACTTAAACGAGCGCACACAACTGTTGGCTGTGTCCCAAATGGTAGCCTATTCCCATCATAGTGCACTACTCTGGTCAAAAGTAGTGCACTACGAAGGGAATATGGTGCCATTTGGGATGCGGGCATTGTGTTGCCGTGTGTTCCTCTCAGTAGAGGGCCTTCACATCCAAACTCTCATGTCGGCCATTAGTGGTTATAAGTACTTCATTTAATTTCTATTCTTATTTTATACATTAAGAAAGTATGGAAAATGTGTATGAATATACAGTATTTACGCTAAGAAAAAGTATTTGATTGTCTGCCTGTACTAAATCTCTACGTTACCTGCGTCATTGCAGTTTTGATATCATGCCAAGTCAGATTAAATGGATGTGTACAGCAGTGGAGGCTGGTGACTTGAATAATTGAGGAGGATGGGTCACCCACGGTATAGGCTCGTAACGCACAGAGATGACAAAGTGTGTTTCAAAAATCGTCAAAGACAAATTATTTTAACCTGAAGCATTTAATAAAGACATTTATAGTACAATATTATGGGGAACGGGAATGAGAGGGCTACTTGCACAGTGTTGGAAAGGGATCACAGCGGTGATTGAATGAGGGCATGAGGCATGAGTTGAGGTGTTCAGAGGCTTGACCAGTGCAGGACTGGATTTGACTAGGAAGACAAAAAACAATAACAACACACTACACAGTTAGACAAAAGAGTTAAGAATGAGTTAGTCCAAGCAAGGAGTAAAATCATTGACGTGTAATACTGTGATTGTGTATGTGATTGAATCTACATACAGGAATGAGAGAAAATGTATAGTGGTACTCACAGTGGAGGGGAAACATTCAATGTGCCAGTGGATGAGTGGGCACATGAGACGTGGCTTCAGTTCATGTCAGGAGAAAGTTGACAAAGGTAGTGGAGTCATCGCCTCTTAATCAGCTGTAAATAAAAATTGCCGATACATTCCATTACAGTTGCGCCATCGTAGGTTTGGACAACGAGTTTCTCTATGAACTTAAACTCAGACATCTCAAAATTCAAAACTCCTGGCCCTGGGGGGATGAAAACAAGTATATGCACTTCGGTTCAAAAGTTTGGGGTCACTTAGACGTTTCCATGTTATTCAAAGAAATGCACATTTTTGGCACATTAAAATAACATCAAATTGATCAGAAATACAGTGTAGACATTAATGTTGTAAATGACTATTGTAGCTGGAAACGGCAGATTTTTAATGGAATATCTACATAGGCGTACAGAAGCTCATTATCAGCAACCATCACTACTGTGTTCCAATGGCACGTTGTGTTAGCTAATCCAAGTTGATCATTTTAAAAGGCTAATTGATCATTGGAAAACCCTTTTGCAATTGTTAGCACAGCTGAAAACGGTCGTTCTGATTAAAGAAGCAGTAAAACTGGCCTACTTTAGACTGGAGCATCAGCATTTGTGGGTACGGTTACCGGCTCAAAATGGCCATAAACAAAGACCTTTCTTCTGTAACTCTTCAGTCTATTCTTGTTCTGAGAAATGAAGGCTATTCCATGTGGGAAATTGCCAAGAAACATAAGATCTCATACAACGCTGTGTACAACTCCCTTCACAGAACAGTGCAAACTGGCTCTAACCAGAATAGAAAGAGGAGTGGGAGGCCACGGTGCACAACTGAGCAAGAGGACAAGTACATTAGTGTCTAATTTGAGAAACAGACGCCTCACAAGTCCTCAACTGGCAGCTTCATTAAATAGTACCCGCAAAACACCAGCTTCAATGTCAACAGTGAAGAGGCGACTCCGGGATGCTGGGCCTTCTAGGCAGAGTTGCAAAGAAAAAGCCATATCTCAGACTGGCCAATAAAAATAAAATATTAAGATGGGCAAAAGAACACAGACACTGGACAGAGGAATGCTGCCTAGAAGGCCAGCATCCCGGAGCATCCCCGTCTTATATACACATACTAATCAGGGGGAATGGACACTAGGTGTGCGTAACGAGACAAGACAGTCCGGGGTTGGTGGTAATGATCCAGTTCAGTTGTAATGAACACCATGGGAGACAGAGAGCTGGTTTCAAGCGCAGGGCGCAGCAGGTGTTTATTTGTAAAGGACCACAGGAGGAGGCAGGTAGCTGGGTCCAGGGGCAGGCAGAAGGTCATACACAGGGGGTCCAAAAAGGCAACAATACAGGTAGGGAAAGGCTAATACCGTTTTCCGGGAGATCAGGCAAGTGGTTGATGACAGGAAATCTGATAGGTTAAGTGCAGGCAGGGAATAGGCAAAAGGCGTCGTTAGTGAGGCAGCCCCCCCCCCCCCACACACACACACAAACACACACAAATAATGATGGAGTGCAAAGAACTGAACTAAATAGTGTGTGATAATGGCATACAGGTGTGTGAACAGGTGATCAGAATTCAGGTGATTGGGATCTGGAGAGTGAGCTGCGTTCAGGGGATCTATGTGTTTGAGAGTGTGAGCTGGAAAGTGAGCTGCGTTCAGGGGATTTACGCGTTTGAGAGTGTGAGTTGGAAGCAGACAATGAGCCTAGAAGGCCGAGCTGGTGAACGGAATGAGCAAAGCTGGTGAACAGAATGAGCAGCAGTATGGAATGAGCAGAGCTGGTGAACGGAATGAGCAGCAGTACCGGGGGAATCTGTGACAGTTGAGCTTGCTTTATGCATGTTTGCATCATGCAGGCCTATGCAACTGTACTGTAGGCCTTAAAAAACATTTACTCACATTCATCATCTTTTTTATGTTGATTCATTAATTCCAGTTAATCATTATGGATTTAAAACGTATAGGCAGCCTAGCCAGCAAAATGTTGAATATAAACTCAATTTGATCATATTCACATTTTCTCCTGAAACACAAATGGACTATAAATACATAATGTTACCAATTAGTTTACCCTGACCAGATGGACTGGGCGCATAGGCTGTATGCATCTGCACTTATTGGTAGCCTACACTTGATCAGACTGAAAAATAGTCCTGTTTTCTTCCCATACAGAATGTCAGATTTCTAATGTTTAGGTGTAGCCTAGCCTATCATTTAAATCATGACTTTTTGCTTGTGTCTGTCTGAAGTGATTATGTGTTATCATCTTCGCTAAATCAATAGCGGAGGAAAGCGAAAAGCCTACTTGAGCGCACGTGAAAAAAAATGCGCCGTGTCAAACTCTCTCTAGTCTTTTAATGGATAATGCGATGGAAGCTATCAAATCATTCAGAATTGTTTTCGACATCCCAGAAAAGACAGTCAAAAGTTCGTTATGTTCAGCAAGTAAAGCATCGAAAAGGGCAAATACCTCTGCAAGCTCCTTGGAGTTGTCCTTGTTGGCAAAACTTTCCATCTCGTCGTGTCCTCCAGAAGCAAATTCTTGCATGCCCAAAAAGGCAGGCAAGGCCAGCAATACAGACGGCTTGATGAAAGGCTCCCTGTTAACTTCTTGGCGCATCGATCCCTTTGGCGTGATCATTTTCGTCCACATCAAATTAAATTACAAAAAATATTTAACTTTCATGAAATCACAAGTGCAATATACCAAAACATAGTTTAGCTTGTTGTTAATCCACCTGGGGTGTCAGATTTCTAAAAATAATTTACAGCGAAAGCAAACCAAGCGTTTATGTTAGGACAGCTCTCTCAGCAGACAAAACATTACAAACAGGTAGCAGCAAAGTAGATTGGTCACGAGATTCAGAAAAGCAATCAAATGAATCGCTTACCTTTGATGATCTTCGGATGTTTGCACTCACGAGACTCCCAGTTACACAATAAATGTTTGTTTTGTTCCATAAAGATTATTTTTATATCCAAAACCTCCATTTGGTTGGCGCGTTTTGTTCAGTTATCCACACGCTCGTGCAGGTCACGAAGAGCAGACGAAAATTCCAAATAGTATCCTTAAATTTCATAGAAACATGTCAAACGTTTTTTATAATCAATCCTCGGTTTGTTTTTACAATAAATAATCAATGATATTTCAACCGGACGATAGGTTTTTCAATAGGAGAGAGAGAGAAAAGGTCTGCTCGCGCATGCAAAAATCTAAGGACACCCAGCTATCCACTGATGCGATGTGATCATTCTCGCTCATTTTTCAGAATAAAAGCCTGAACCTATGCTAAAGACTGTTCACACCATGTGGAAGCCATAGGCAAAGGAATCTGGTTGATATCCCTTTAAATGGAGGGAAGGCATGCAATGGAACAGAGAGGTTTCATTTTCCTCAGGTTTTCGTCTGCAATATCAGTTCTGTTATACTCCCAGACAATATTTTGACAGTTTTGGAAACTTTAGAGTGTTTTCTATCCTAATCTGCCAATAATATGCATATTCTAGCTTCTGGGCCTGAGACATAGGCAGTTTCATATGGGTACGTTTTTCATCCAAACCTCAA
The DNA here is from genome assembly GCF_002021735.2 of Oncorhynchus kisutch. Classification (NCBI taxonomy): domain Eukaryota; kingdom Metazoa; phylum Chordata; class Actinopteri; order Salmoniformes; family Salmonidae; genus Oncorhynchus; species Oncorhynchus kisutch. The sequence goes on from NC_034175.2 coordinate 41,117,244, forward strand.
AATACTGCCCCCTAGACTCAAGAGGTTTTAACCAGCTATACTTTTGACACCAGGTGGTATTGAATGCCCTCACCTTTTCATTCGTCTTCATGAAACTGATCTCAGGCAGAGGTCGAACTTTGCTTTTAATTCGCAACTTTTCCATGTACCCCAGAGAATGAAAGGGGTTCTTCAACAAAATGTCAGCAACATTTTCAGCAGCGTTGTCCATTCTACCACTCTGACCCAGAAAACTGCACACTTGCACTGGTAGCTACAGTTGAAGTCAGAAATTGACATACGCTTAGGTTGGAGCCATTAAAACTTGTTTCTCAACCACTCCACAAATTTCTTGTTAACAAACTATAGTTTTGGCAAGTTGGTTAGGACATCTACTTTGTGCATGACACAAGTAATTTTTCCAACAATTGCTTACAGACCGATTATTTCACTTATAATTCACTGTACCACAGTTCCAGATATTTACAAACCGTTGAAGTTGAAGACGCAGCCGTCATACCACTCAGGAAGGAGAAGCGTTCTGTCTCCTAGAGATGAACTTCTTGGTGACGGGACAGTATTTTCACGTCCGGATGAAATGCATGCCCAAATTCAACTGCCTGCTACTCATCCCCAGAAGATAAGATATGCATATTATTAGTATTATTAGATTTGGATAGAAAACACTCTGAAGTTTCTAAAACTGTTTGAATCATGTCTGTGAGTATAACAGAACTTATGTAGCATGTAAAACCCTGAGGAAAAACCATTCAGATTATTTTTTTTGAGGTCACTCTCTTTTCAATGGGTTTTAATTGGGAATCCAGATTTCTAAGGGACCTTCTTGAACTGCCTACCGCTTCCACTGGATGTCACCAGTCTTTAGAAATTGGTTGAGGTTTTTCCTTTGTGTAATGAAGAAGTAGCCCTGTTCAAAACGAGGGTCACTTCAAGTGTACTGTTTGTTAGAGGCGTGTGACCAGAAAGGTAGCGTCAGTTTGTTTTCTTCAGGTATTGAACACAGATTATCCCGGTCTTCAATTGGATCGATTATTTACTTTAAAAAATACCTAAAGTTGGATTACAAAAGTAGTTTGAAATGTTTTGGCAAAGTTTACAGGTAACTTTTGAGATATTTTGTAGTCACGTTGCGCAAGTTGGAACCGGTGTTTTTCTGGATCAAACGCGCCAAATAAATGTACATGTTGGATATATATCGACGGAATTAATCGAATTGTGATGTTTATGGGACATGTTGAAGTGCCAACAGAAGAAGCTCGTCAAAGGTAAGGCATAATTTATATTTTTATTCCTGCGTTTTGTGTCGCGCCTGCAGGGTTGAAATATGTTTTCTCTCTTTGTTTACGGAGGTGCTACTCTCAGACAATAGCATAGTTTGCTTTCGCCGTAAAGCCTTTTTGAAATCTGACATGTTGGCTGGATTCACAACACGTGAAGCTTTAATTTGGTATCTTACATGTGTGACTTCATGAAAGTTAGATTTTTATAGTAATTTATTTGAATTTGGCGCTCTGCTTTTTCTCTGGCTTTTGGCCAGGACGCTAGCGTCCCACATATCCCAGAGAGGTTGACATACTTTGGTGCAAAAAGTTCAAATAAATACCAGATCAACAGCAAAGGACATTGTGAAGATGCTGGAGGAAACAGGTACAAAGTATCAATATCCACAGTAAAACGAGTCCTATATCAACATAACCTGAAAGGCTGCTCAGCAAGGAAGAAGCCACTGCTCCAAAACCGCCATAAAAAAAGCCTGACTATGGTTTGCAACTGCACATGGGGACAAAGATCGTACTTTTTGGAGAAATGTCCTCTGGTCTGATGAAACAAAATTAGAACTGTTTGGCCATAATGACCATTGTTATGTTTGGAGGAAAAAGGGGGAGGCTTGCAAGCTGAAGAACACCATCCCAACTGTGAAGCATGGGGGTGGCAGCATCATGGTGTGGAGGTGCTTTCCTGCACGAGGGACTGGTGCACTTCACAAAATAGATGGAATCATGAGGCAGGAAAATTATGTGATATATTGAAGCAACATCTCAAGACATCAGTCAGGAAGTTAAAGCTTGGTCGCAAATGGGTCTTCCAAATGGACAATGACCATAAGCATACTTCCAAAGTTGTGGCAAAATGGCTTAAGGACAACAAAGTCAAGGTATTGGAGTGGCCATCACAAAGCCCTGACCTCAATCCTATAGAAAATTTGTGGGCAGAACTGAACAAGCATGTGCGATCAAGCAGGCTACAAACCTGACTCAGTTACCCCAGCTCTGTCAGGAGGAATGGGCCAAAATTCATCCAACTTATTGTGTGAAGCTTGTGGAAGGCTACCCGAAAGGTTTGACCCAAGTTAAACAATGTAAAGGCAATGCTACCAAATACTAATTAAGTGTATGTAAACTTCTGACCCACTGGGAATGTGATTAAAGAAATTAAAGCTGAAATAAATAATTATTCTATTATTCTGACATTTCACATTCTTAAAATAAAGTGGTGATCCTAACTGACCTAAGACATGGATGTTTTACTAGGATTAAATGTCAGGAATTGTGAAAAACTAAGTTTAAATGTATTTGGCTAAAGTGTAATGTAAACTTCCAACTTCAACTGAAGCTAGCTACTGAAGTTAGCAAGGCAAATTTAAATAAATTGCACTAACGACACAAAAATAGAGTTCTAAACCCAAGAAAACAATTTATATTATACCTACTCAGTCTCCTGTAATTAAAAAAAAAAAAATCACTGAGGAGGATGGTCCTCCCCTTCCTCCTTTGAGGATCCTCCACTGGTTTACAGTGTACTGCATGGCTGCTGTGCCGTACCTCCCATCACACCATTGGAGGCTGCTGAGGGGAGAACGGCTCATAGTAATGGCTGGAATGGAGTCAATGGAATGCTATCAATCACATGGATACCACATGTCTGATACCATTCCATTGACTCCATTCTAGCCATTATTATAGGCCGTCCTCCCCTCAGCAGCCTCCACTGCATCACACTGAAGCTAACCTAGCTATGATTAAGGAGGAGTGAAAACCAGTTTTCCACACCTCCTTTTCATACTGGTCTTTATAGACGATAATTTCCTTTAACGTGGAGAGGTATAGAACAAACAAATGAGATTTCCTCCCTGCTTGTGTGTAACGTTAAAAGGCGCTGAGTAGAGAGGGAGGCAGGGGAATATTTTAACCCCTACTGTCCCAGCCTGCCTTCCTCCAGCCTGCCTCTCTCTCCTCAGAAGGACCAGTACAAACAGCATTATTTATGCTCAGCAAAACACCCCTTAATTACTCATGAACCGCTGCACGCTCCAGACTCCGGCGCTCCACTACCACCCACCGACAGGCATTAAACACTCTCTTAAAGCTTTCTATTTGATATTAGCGCGCTTGAGTCTCCGAGAAGAAAAAAAAAACATGGAAGTAAATAAATGAGGAAGGTGATTTACATATGCATAGCGGCTGATATTTATACTCTCCACGGCATGGTGGTGTGGCGTCCCTCAAGGGCCTGTCATATTACCCCTTTCCTCAGGTCCCGGCGCACAGACTGGGAAGAGGGCAGGTGATTAATTCTATACCCATGAGGAGGCACCAATTGGCTCGCACAACAAGGGAGGGATGGTGATGGTGGATGCAGGCTTGCTAGTAAACTCCTTTTATAAAGAACTGTCTTAGTCTCTTTCTTTGCATGTGTTCATGGGCTTCAGGTGACCATGTGTAAATACAAATGGATACACATTAATCATACATATTCTATATTATTTGTTCTGTAATATTATTATTATATATATTTTTTTTAATGACATCCACAGTTGCAGTAGATGCATTATGATGTGTTCTGCTTGGTGAAAGCGTGGCTGTCCGTGGCATTATATTGGATTTATTTTGTGTCCAAGGATTTACCTCCTCTGTGCATCTCCTAATCTCGAGTAGAAGAAATGACTCCATCTTCAAATGTTTTGGAGTATCATTGAGGTCTTGCGCCGCAGACTCTGGAACGGCCATGATAAGGGCTTCACTTCTTTGTAGCTGTCGCAACACTGAGATCAAAGTGGTTCAAGACCAAGGCCTGTTGTATAGCATTCCCCGTACCCTGAAATATCACAACTTATAATATAATATAATCATATATTCTAGGTCACACCTTCCTCTCCAAAATTAGGCATCGCATTCAGGCTAGGATTACATTCCAAAGCTGTTAAAATGACAGATTGTGACTTTAATAGCATGCGAGGCCCAGGTTTCTGGAAAGAATGGTAACAAAATAGTAACAATAAAGTAATGAGATATTTTGCTGTTCTTATTTCCCCCAAAAATCGGTGTCGAAATTTGGGGAATGAAATGACTGATATACCTTTCAGATGACGCACTAATAAAAACGTGTGTATTCCTCCTCTCCTCCTCTCCCCATACAGACTTCATTAGGAGGCCCTCGAAAGGCACTGCTCTCACACTTCCCACTAATTACATCATCCGATCCAAACAGTGGAGCCATCATCAGCTGAACTGCAGTTGTATACCACTAAAAACTATGCTTCTAATTACCACTTTAGTCCCTTTTCCCTGTGACATGTCAGTGATAGATCATTATTTCTCCCAGCGATTTGTTCACATTTCTATGCAATATAATTGGATCTGATTAATTATTATGATTAATGGGCGAGGTGTTTCTATCTGCAGCTATTCGTACTGCTGATATCAGACAGACGACACACACAAATTAAAAGTGCCGGAGTGACGTTACTTGAACGTAGAATGTCGGGAGGCTCTTTAACCGTTCACTGTAACAGCTTTACTCTAGGAATTGAGTTGTAGGCCCTGCGGGGCCATACAGACATGATATTTACATGAAGATGCCTCGTGGGCTAATTCATATGAAGCTTGATCAGCAGCAGGCCTCTGGATCAGTGTTACTGTATAGGATTAATATACTGCATACTGAACATACTGAACATATACTTAACATATTGAAAATGTACTGAACATGCTGAACATATACTGAACATGCTGACAATGTACTGAACATACGGAAAATACTGAACACACTGAACATACGCTGACCATGTACTTCAAATGCTGACCATGTACTGAACACAATGAACAAATACTGAACATATTGGCCATGTACTGAATATACTGACCATGTACTGAGCATGCTGAAAATATACTGAACACACTGAACATATATTGAACATACAGACCATACACTGAGGGTACAAAACATTACAAACACCTTCCACAGAACAGCCTCAATTCGTCGGGGCATCCCTGAGGAACGAATGCACTCCTCAGGGATGCTGGCCCAAGTTGACTCCACTGATTCCCACAGTTGTGTCAAGTTGGCTGGATGTCCTTTGGGTGGTGGATCATTCTTGATACATGGGAAACAGTTGAGTGTGAAAAACCCAGCAGCGTTGCAGTTCTTGACACAAACTGGTGCGCCTGGCACCTACTACCATACCCCGTTCAATGGCACTTAAATATTTTGTCTTGGCCATTCACCCGCTGAATGGCACACATACACAATCCATGTCTCAGTTGTGCCAAGGCTTAAAAATCCTTCTTTAAACTGTCTCTTCCCCTTCATCTACACTGATTGAAGTGGATTTAACAAGTGTAATCAATAAGGGATCATAGCTTTCACCTGGATTGACCTGGTCAATCTATGTCATGGAAAGACCATATACTGAACATACTGGGCATATACAGAACATTCTGACCATGTACTGAATATACTGATTGTACTGACCATGTACTAAAGATATACTGAACATATACTGAACATACTGGGCTTATACTGAACATACTGGGCATATAATGAACATTCTGACCATGTACTGACCATACTGGGCATACTGACCATGTTCTAAAGATTTACTGAACATACTGGGCCTATACTGAACATTCTGACCATGTCCTGACCATACTGGGCATACTGACTATGTACTGAACATGTCTTGAACATACGGTGCATACTGAATATACTGAACAAATTGTTCGTGCAACATTTGATCATTGAGGTCATGTGTAATGACATTATACTGTACATGGTCACTGGGAATAGATATTTAGCCAAATTAACTTCAGCTTCTGCTATGTCCAGGCACCCGTGGAATAGTATCATTCTCCTTCTGGCACCCTTCAGGAACCCATCACACATTCTCAACTAGTAGACTAGAAATGAATAGTTTGAGAATATACTTCTGTTTCAGGTTTTTATAGTGATAGATCTTTAATGAGACATTTAACTGTCATCTGATGTCCTAAATCTACACCCCTCTGTATTTAGTCCCCCCCCCCCCCCCCACAAAAAAAATACTGTCGGTTTATTGTGCATGGACAGTAGTCAATTCCCTCTGCATAGGAATGGCTCATTAACGGACAGAGGCGAGCTGGGTACGTTTGTATATGGCTGGCAGTGGTCGGCGTGTAGAATGGATTTATGGTGTCACTCAGCCCTGGAGAACGACTAATGAGGGAGCGCAGGCGAACAGCGTCCGAGTGGGGTAATTCCACACTATCCATCCAGGCAGAGAGAGGAAAGAGAGAGGGGTGGAGGGCTGGGGGTGGGGGGGGGTGGGGGGTGGGGGGGGGGGGGGCACGGTGGAGGAAGGAGGACACATCCCTCGTTATGTGACTCTCTCTGGAGCTTTCTTAAATATTTTAATAAATAACATCAGCCCAACAAGAAATTAATGAATAGTATCATTAATAATGAGCTCAGGCCTTGTACTGATAGGGCAGATATTAAATTGAACCGCTGTGGGGGGATCTCCAGAGACTTGGGATTTTTCCAGGAGCAAACAAGGCCCGTGAATGAGGCAGCCGTCCCTCCGTGCCAACAGCTTTTACAACAGGTTGAAAGTAATAAAGGAGGATTTTCCCAGCGATGGAGTTAAGCCCTAGGAAATCTGCTCATGTAGATCTCTGTGAAAGGCACTGCCAAATGTGATCCTTAATTAAACTTTAATCAAGATAATGCTGTTTGCAGTAGAAGTAGTTTAAAGAAGGTGTCTCCAGCCCCCAAATCGAACCAGTGAATCTCTGGTTCATATTGTAACGGTCTTAACCCCACTCACGCTCTTTCTCTCCTTTTTGGATGTTCATTTGTTTACCACTTTTAATTCACCAGACTCGGTTTTCTTTGTATCTTTGTGGTCCGTGGCATACAGTATGTTTCTCAGTATGTGTCACTGTTTCCACTGTAATGTTGGGAAGTTTGAGAGTGGCCCGCAAATTCTGCAATATAAAGTACACATACAGTATATACTGCACTAAAATACCAAGCCCAGTGATCCTAGCTCTTGCTGTGACCACTCCTAATGCTGCATGGTGGCTTTTGGACCCAAACAAACATGATGGCTTTTACCTCATAGAAAAAAACAACTACAAGATAGTACATCTCTACCATCTCTAGCTAAACATCGTAGTTTCCCTAGAGATGAGAGACAAGGATTCTGTCCAGAAATGAAGTATAATAGCCTAATGATTGTACCCACTTTGCTTAAAATGACTCACAGTAACAATCCACTCAACTGATGTTCTGGTAACCTTTTATTAGTCCACTGTTTATACAATCTCTAAATGTTTTTGCATGTCAGCAATCAGGTTTTCAAGATACAGAACTTTAAAAAAGCTCATTGTAACTTCATCATCAAGTTACAATTTGAATTTTGAAAAGTCCTATATCTTGACAACGGGATTGCTGACATGCAAAACATTCTGGGACTGTATCAACAGTGGACTAATTTTAACCCCCCCCCCCCCCCCCCCCAAAATACAGTTTTTGAGTTGATTATTCATTTAAGCAAATTTAAGATTGATTCATATTTGTTTCTGTTAGATGGTTGTTTTCACCTCACATGCAGGTGATATATTGTGATAATCACACTGTGATTGCAATTATATAGTACTAACAATACGTGTTACTATGTAACGCTACTGTAGTAGCACAGATGAATAATGGTTCAGGAGTTGTATCACATGGAAACCACCACTACTGACGTAACAGGATGAACGTTATTAGTGACAATCATTTAGCACCCGAACTGCTCTGCAGCTTCATCTTAATGTAATAGATAATTGTCTCTTTAGTCGCTGAATCTGGACAACACCAATTCGTTAGCACATTACACAAGTGTCTCTGAGAAAAACACTGTGTCTTATCTTTAAAGATAAAATACATTCATTTGCATTGAGCACGTTTGGGTCAAGAGCATTTACATAATAGTAGGGGTTATAAGAGCAAGTAAACTAAAAGACAAACACTTCATCATGTGTTTATTACCCTCATTACATTGAATGTGGATTTGTGTATCTTTCTGGGGTTCTCTGTCATTCACCGTACTGTATGGTTGCATGTCTCCATTGCCTGTTTGAAAGCCTTTTTTATAAAATCCTTCTCTACTGCCATAGTTTTATGGGTTAGCCTATATCCTGAGATATAGACTACTACGCAGCCTAGTTAGCCTTTAAATTAGTTGTAAACAATTTTCAGAGGGATAAATCTAAATTTGTGCTTATAAAATGATATCTTGGAATTCTAGGGGGTTTAGACCACTACAACTGAAACCCAAATGTCCCCTCCCTGTATATTTAAGCAATAAATCCCGACGGGGTGTGGTATATGGCCAATATACCATGAATAAGGGCAGTTCTTAGCGTGACACAACATGGAGTGGCTGGATACAGCCCTTAGCCGTGGTATGTTGGCCATATACCACAAAGCCATATTGCTATTATAAACCTGTTACCACCGTAATTAGAGCAGTAAAAATACATGTTTCGTCATACTTGTAGTATACCCATCTGATATACCACGGCTGTCAGCCAATCAGCTTTCAGGTCTCGAACCACCCAGTTTATATTATGTATTCATTCTCGGCTGCGTCGAGAAATACCAGTATTTTCTTCATAATAAAAAGTGGATTATCATGAATCACAAGAAAGCGTCGCCAGCTGTCACAGAAAAATGAGACCATACTGCCCATGATTAAAAACACATTTATAAATTAATGACTAATTACATAAGCACGCCACTCTTTTTGTTCTAGTCTGTACTAATATTACCATGAACCAAAATGAGTCCTAGGCAAACTCTGTATAGAAAAAAAGTGCTGAAAATAGAAGTTGAATGAAAAATGAAGTTTAATGACTGTTGTGTATTTATTTGATTTCATACAATCACTTCCACCTGTTGATCAATGACCATCATTACTATAAAGTGATATGAAGAAACATCTTGTTCTTTAGATAACACAACAGCTTAACAATGTCGACTGATATTGTACGGGATTAAATACCCATCAAAATACCTTACTTATACTGTAGACCTGCTCTGCTTAATGTTATCAAACAATAGACCGCAGGGAGACAGTCTCTCATCATTGTCGGTGTATGTTCCCAAGTTACAATGTGATCAATATGGGTCAATTATTCAATTAATGAAATCCATGAGCTTTATACCCTTTGGAGTTTAGTCTATCATCCATTAAATAAATTGATTGCTCATTAGGGAAATTCGAAGCAAGGAATATTATTTTGAGTTTACTAAACCTGCGTGACTTTTTCTAATTACTCTAACAAGAGGCATGCCAAAACCTTTCAGAAAATGATCTGTTTTTTTTATCTCCACATAACATGTTTATATTTCTTTTTTGGGTCCAATTACAATGATCACTGTGGTCCCAACAAAGGGTTTGTATTAATAAAACCGGATATGGTTGCAGAGCATTATGGGTACTGTAGTACAGGGTTTATGTTAAAACCATAGCAATTATTTCTCCCAATGACATTAGAGAATCATTTCCACGTTGTTAATATGTCTGTTGCAAAAACTGTCAAGTACAACGTTTTAGCAAACTTCCACAGATGACATACGATGCAAGAACCTCAAAGGGTTCAATTCGTGATTTTTTGTTTGTATTAACCTTGCGTGTCTATTTGCATGTGTTCCTTTTTGTAGGTTGTGTTGCGGAAAGTTTTACTTGTCTGGCGTTATAACTTCAGTGTAACACTGTCTTCTTCAGTTGGTCTCACATAACCTTGTCTGTTATCCTCAGAGAGTCATGTGATATGTTACAGTTGTGGCATGACAGAGTACATTTTGAATCAAGTTTCCTGCCATATTGCTAACTTTTCATGCTCTTTATACCGTGTT